>NW_006264283.1:44159-45708 GCF_000469605.1 Apis dorsata | reverse complement strand
ATATATATATATATATACATGCTCGATAAAAAAAAAAGAAGAATCGATTGTAATTTCCCTTTGGATTTACTTGTTTAATTAAAAAAAAATCAATAAAAATTAATAGAAACTTAATAAACATTGATCGCGACGGAGAAAGATTTCGCAGCAAACGAGGTACACGTTATTTTTGCCGGCTAGGGGCCTTCATCTATTTCGAGAAAGAGATACCATTGCTCATTCTGTAAAATACTGTTTCCGATCCATTTATAATGAAATAGTTATAATCGTTATCCGATACGTATATCTCTCGTGAAATTCAACGTTTCTCGTTGCATTCAATTGTTCGAATCGTTGTTGCCTCTGTTCCAATTCTTTGAGGCAAAGTCGATGCTAGCTGGATTCGAATCCGATCTTCTATTCTTGCAACCGCGTCTTATAAATACGATGCGTAACCTTATCCTACCGTTCTTTCTACAACGTTCCGCTTGACATTCTGATTTTCGTCATATTTTAACAATGACGATACTCAACGATCAAATCAACAATCGAGCTTCTTCTAATCGAGCAAGCATAAAACGAATGAAGAAGAAGATGATCTCGACATTTTTTTTCATGGATCATGATTTTCCTCTTCATTCTTTGTCATTTTGTCCTTTCTTCTTTGATACTTCTTTGATACTTGTGAAAAGTCTGTTCAATTGTATTTTTAATAATTTCGTAATTCAGCGCAACAACGAAAATATTTGGCAGCACAGATTGTTCGTAATGTAACGTAATGTTTTATGCAAATCTCTCGTTGACAAGATACGAGCCAAGAAGTTGAAATCTCAGTTACCTCATGATCAACTTTCATCTGATAATAATACACGATCGAATCGTATGCATCCTATAGTTCGTGTTCGCTCGCGATAGTTTGACAAAAATATCAATATTTGCTTCGCTATAAAAATTATCACGAAAATTATCGTGAAAAAAAAATAATAAAACATAATAAATAGATAAGCAGCATAAAAAAACAACGTATTAACGTATCGTGTATTTTTAAACGCGGTTATTCATAGATCGCAACGATGTTGAAAATTAATGAGGTATTATCGGTCACTACCGTCTCATAAAGAGGTTTATTTTAGATTTCATTAGTTTGTAATTGACATCGTTTTGGCAGAATATTCCACGCCTACTTAGCTTATTGGAAACGTTTAAAAAATTTACGAGGTTTAAAAACGATTAAAAAAAATTTATGTTTCTCCTCATTTAAGACATTCGGTTTAGAAATATTTGATTGAACTAATGATTTCTAAACGAAACGAATACGATATCGTATCCATCGAATCGAAATTAATCGAAATATTGTTGATATTGATTTTTAGCCGTACCGCACAACTCCTCTGGTCTTGCCAGGTGCAAAGATCAAAAAGGATGCTCCGCTCGGGGAATGCTACTTGCGCCATCATCCAAATCCGATGATCAGGGCGGCGCCGCATCATTACGAACCTGCTCATCCAGAGGTTGCTATGAAACAAAAGGTGCGTTTCGTTTCGTTCGATCTCGCGTTATAAACGGCTTT
>NW_006264283.1:29756-43988 GCF_000469605.1 Apis dorsata | reverse complement strand
TTTACGAAAAAAAAAAAAAAAAAAAAATTGTCGTTTATTCCAATTCGCTTGAAAGAGGACGAACAATTCTTTCTTCTTCGTGGAAACATGTTGTTAAACATTAATGATCACAATTACAAGATATTAATTTGTAAATATATAACATCTGATTAGGTGGCAGAAACGGTACTTCAACGTGTCTTGGGACCGAATGAAGTTCCAAAGGTTTGGATTATTTTATTCTCAAGTTGCTTTCGCTTTCATCATCAACTGATGCTTTTGCTTTGATTAAGAACTATATCATTATCTTTTAATTTTTTTTTTCCGACCACTTGCAAATATCAATCAATAATGCGGCATGCGATCGATATTTTTATCACTAATTAATCATCTTGATCGATTTTCAATATTATCTATAATATATTATCTATATTATTCATGCAAAAGGCTTTAATTTATTGATTTAAGTTTAGATTTAGAATATAAAAAAAATCCTCATCAGAGAACTCGATCTGAGGATTTCTTTCCAATTTTAAATCATATTCGAGCATAATTTACGATACTGAATTGAAATTATTTAATTAAGTTGCATATAATTAAATAAGTCAAATATGTCAAACATATATCAAAACATTATCGAATAATTCTTATATCGCATTGCAATGAAACGCAATGTTTAAACTAATATTTTCAAAAATGATAAATTTTTGTGTAAATCGTAAATATTTAGAAATTTATTTATATAAAAAAAACAAAAAGAAGAAGAAAGAGAAGAAAGAGAAGAAAAAAAGAAGATGAAAAGAAATCAACAATAGCAATTTTAATTATTTTGTAATTATTATAATTATCATTTATTGTTTCATTCAATTTTGTTATTAGGTTGTCCACAAACAATTTAACTCACCGATCGGACTCTATTCCGAAGAAAATATTGCTGATACTATAAAATGCCAAGCATCTGCTATACCGTAAGTAATAATAAATAAAAGTATTATTATAAAACAAAAGTTAATACACTGTATATAGTTTGCAAATAAAGCATAATAAAATTACTAGCATTAATAATATGATTTAATAATACAATTTGATTTTTGCTGAATGCTGCTACTTATCAAACTATTAACTCTGAGCAGTTGATAATTTTTTTACGCTATCGACTAACGGATATTTTTAAATTATAACTTAAACTATGATGTATAAGAAGAATGATCTATATTTTACCTGGAAGGGATATTTGTTGGAAATTTTAAATCGAAGATAGATTTTATTGAGGAAACAATCATAATATAAAAAATATGGATATAGAAAAGAAATCGCAGCTCAGACTGTTATATTCTTTCTAAGTGGATGACATACACTCACGTGCAGTTTATTTATTTTCCAGCATTTTCATAGATTTTTCCTTCGTGAAACAGAAACAAGAAATAGAAGAACAAGCGAGAATCTTGAAAGAGCAGGCTAAGGCTGCCTCCTCGAAGAATGTGTGGCCGCAATTCAATAAACCAAATTAATATTCAGTTCGAGACGTTTTTCGATGCTTCTCGCACGTTGTATAGTAAATTCGTAGTTTCAAATTTTTTCTCGGTTTTCGCATAAATCACGTTTTTTGTCTTAAAATTGTTTCTCTTTCATCATTGAAAATAATAACTGTATTATACATTTTTTATTTTTTTAATGGGACAAATGAACGTGGCTATTTGTGATTGAAGTTTTGATTAGCGTTCGATCAAGTATTTATTTATTTATTTGAACGAGTTTTGTTTTAGTTTATTATTTATGTCTGTAAAATATTATTATTTATTAGGATTATGATACAATTATTGCAGTTTGTTTTTTTAATAATATCAAGTAGAGTCAATAAAGTCGACATAAATATTAGAAAATAAATCACAAAAAAAGTTTGTAAAATAACAATACTATACATTTGCATGGTGTATTGTTGAAAATAATCAATAATTAATCATAGTAAATGTTCATGTAAATTAGTAGCCTTACTAATTTTATAATAGTTACATGTACTTATAATGAAAAAGCATTTCTCGAGAATTTATTATCAATTATCAATGTGAAGCATTATATAACATATTAATAACTACAAAAATTAAGAATTAAAATCACGCACGATTCTCGAGAAAAAGCATCAAAGATTTAGTTGAGACATATTCACGACTAATAAAAAAGGATTAATGAAAAAAAGCATGGAAGCAGTCTGAAAGTCGCTCTCGAACAAATAATTGATGATATAACCCTGGCTAATCGATTTGACAAAATCAAGGCAAATAAATTAAAAATAGTCTATGTATACAATGTAATGGTACAGCCCGAAGAAACCGATGAAGTACGACCCAAGTAAAAGCGAGGCTTACAAGGCTCTGCAAGAAGAAGCACTCGGCGATACAGTACAAGAAGTAAAACAACCAGCACGCACCGGTGTTTTCTCTCCACAAAAAGTTAACCAAAATAGAGTATGTATGAAAAATAATTAAATTTAATAATTAAATCCTTAAAATTATTATTATTATTATTCATTTCTTATTTATATAAACTAATTATTTTATAAACTATAATATTCTCAGATATATCACTCTCGACCAAAAAGTCCTGCAGGACCTTATGTAAGTAAAACTTTAAATATTTGAATTTTTTATTAGTTTTTATTATATTTTAACATTATTTTATATCACGTTTATAGCATTATATAACATTTTTTGTATTAAAAAATGTTTAATATGAAATTATTGTTATTAATAATCAATATTTATTTAATTGAGAATCAAAGTTTTAAATCTTTTTACATATAAATAAAAGATTATATGAACAATTATAAAATTTTACATCAATATTTATATGAATAATTTTTATATATTTATATAATATTATATGTTTATGTATAAATATTTTGACAATAGATTTTTCCTAAATATTTAAAAAACTAAAATTCATCTAAAAATTATAATTCAATTTAATTATTCATTCAAATATCAAGTATTGAATAGTTATCATTATCATTATCACACTAATCTTCAATATTTGTGAAATTTATTAATATTGTTACTTACTTCCAAGAACAATGGAAATTTATAATTTCTTTCTAGATAAATATTCTCGATGATGATGGTGAAAAAATCCATCAAAGTAACAGCTTCAAGAGGATTATGTATAGTGTTTTGGGACAAACTGATTATTAATTTATAAACTGATTATAAATATATCTTATTAATATATATATATATATTTTATTTATTGTTCATTGCAATAAATTAAAAATTAAATATAATAAAAAAAATTTGTTAAAATAACGCGAAATTACTAAATGAAACATTAAATAAATACCATTATTAAATGAAATATTAAATATGAAGCTTCTGTAAATTTTTACATGATGCTGTGAATTTTATTTATGTAGAAATTATACCATCATGTATATTAAATTTTTCTTTATTTTAAAAATAATACGAGCAAATAAACATTAAGTGTGAATCACATATGAAATAATGAATATTATTTTATTACTTCCTCATATTTTCTCATATTTACATTTAAATAATAATCAATATATTGAACAAAAATATTGAATATTATTAAAAAGGGAAATAATTATTTAAAAATACTTGATAATGGCTAACATAATTTAATTTCATAATAAGATGCTACAATATTTACCCTAATATATCGATGCAAGTATACTAATATAAGTAAATTTTAATTTATTTTCATCAGCAACTTTCTGATCTATTAATCTATTATCTTTTTAATATTAAAGCATATATTTATCATCCTTATTATGCATATAATAACAAAAACTGATGATTGGAATAACAGTACCGCAGATTTTGATTGGATCATATTGTATTTAATGGATTACAAAATATTGTATATCATTTTTTTTTATTTTTTATAGGTAGAACATAAAAGATAATTATAATAAATTTTATATTTGAATTTAAAATAATAGTTTTCAATGAATACTAATATAATCAATGATACGGTACAATAAATATTCCATTCATAAATTCTATTTTTGAAATGAATTATACATATAAATACTGTGCCTTCGCAGACTATAACCAACGCATACCGTGTACACGTGCGCATTGGATAAAATAAAATAATAATAAAATATATATCTTTTTATATTCACTAGCATTAGCAAGTTGACTCTTTAAAAGGGAGAATGTTTCAAAACTTTTCAAAGAGTAACATTATAACTCAATTTCGTAAAAATTTTTTTTTAAATTTATATAAATTTACATTTTCATAATTTGTTACGGAAGTGAGTCTAATATTACAATCTATTTCTTCGTATAATTCTACGATCCTACCAATCATTTAATTCTTTATAAAAATAGAACAACGATAAAGAATTAAATCAATTGGCTGTTCTTTACTACGGCATAAATAAATGAATAAAAAAATTGCCGTAAATACACAATACCAACCCTGAAAAGTTTAATTTAAATCTCCACAGTCATAACCATAGAAACATTTACGCTCTGCGTAAAATGTTATATATAAATTAAAAATAATACTTTTTCTTTCTCTTCATTTCTCATAATGTTAATTTTATATCAATTAACAAAATAAAATACAAATGTATTCTCACGTACGAATATTTTCAATTAATATAATTTGGTTGTATCATTTAAATTTAACAACTGAGCAATGAATAAGACATGCTAAAATGTTTTGTGCTAATATAATTTACATTATATATATGTATATATATATACACATATATATATACATATATATATAATTGGTATATTTACATAATAAAATATTTCTGTGAACTCAAACATACACTAGGCTCATCATTCAACTCACATACTAATATAAATATGTTATGTATTTAAAAAAAAAAAGAAAATATACAGAATCGCATTCAAACATTAAATAAGAATGAAATGCATATATTTTCATGAATTACTCATTGCATATTAGAATATTTATATTAGAAACAAAACTTAAATATTGACTTCAAATATTTATTATTAATTTTTAGATTTTTCATTGAATTTATATTTTTTATTTTTTTTTAATTAAAGCAAAGAAATGTTTTGAAGTATTAAGTTATTGATTCGATCATTGCACTTATATAAGATAGAAATTTTAAAAGAATTAATACATATTACATAAATTTTATAATAAATCTATTAAGAAAATATTTGTACGTGCGATAATTCTAAATGAATTAATAATAAAGAAAATTGCAAGTTATGTTAACTTCTAAAAGAGTGATGTAGAGCAGGACAAAAAGAATATAACAAGTATAATGAAGAAAATAAATAAAATGTGTTATACATAGTGCTATGAAGAGTAATTAAAGATTGAAGGAGTCATCAAGTAATTGTTTCAATTCTTTGAGATGCTGCATTTTGCTTCCTGTTGCGGGTGAAGCTCCCGTTGGTCGACCAACATATCTGAAACAGAAAGTTAAATTTACAGATTGAAATTAATTATTATTAAATATTATATATTTATCATCATGAACAGTAAGGAACAAATAAAATTATAACAGATATTCTAATTAAATATTATGATTAACATTACCTTAATGTTCTGTGTTTGGATTTATTAGATTCTTTTGATAGTGGCTCGGACACAATTGTTGGTTTAGTTGAAAACCAACTACTAAACCACCCTCTGCTATCCTTACTGTCGTATGATGTATTTCCGCTGCTGTAACATGGCCCAATTGTTTACTTTGTAAGCACGCGTACAAAACAAATTAGTGACAAACTTAGTGCAAATATATTGCTTATTATGATATATTATATATTTATATCGAAATTTTATATTATATTAAAAACGACAAAGTAAAAAACTTGAGCCATGTAAACAGCTAAAGCCGTGAAAAACCATATTGAACATTTAAAATAAATGATAATTGTATTTTTTAATAATTTATATATACAATTATCAATTAAATGACTATACGATATTAAAAAATTCATTAAAAAATTCATCAAAACAAAAACAAAAATAATTTAAAATATATAATTTTTTAAAATATTGATACTTACGATACAGAACGAATTCCATTAAGAGCTGTATGGAATCTAGGTTGAATATATGTCCATGCACCTTGATTTTTGTGTTCTTCTTGAGCCCATACTAAATCTGCATTGGAATATTTAACAGCTTCTTTTTTAACTAAATCATATGGGAAAGGTGAAATCTATAAATAAAAATATTTAGATAAATTTACTCAGATAAATTAATACAATAGAAGTAAAAAGTTCAAAACTTGATATTTATTGTTATTTACCTGTTCAACTCTTACAATAGCGACTTTATCATCCAAATTTTTCTCTGCGCGTGCTTTTTTTAGATCATAGTAAATCTTACCAGAACAAAAAAGCACTCTTTTAACATTATTAGGATTTTCAGAAGCTACACCTTCTTCTGGTATTACTCTAAGAAACTCTGTATTTTCTAACATTAAATCGAAACTAGATTTCGCTTCTGGATGACGAAGTAATGATTTTGGTGTCATTAAAATCAAAGGTTTTCTAAATGGCAATGCAATTTGTCTTCTTAAAATATGAAAATAATTTGCTGGTGTACTGCAATTAGCTACAATCCAGTTGATATCATGCAACTGGCGTACAGCAAATTCTTCATTTTCAGGAGGAAAATAATCTGGATCATCAGCCGACATTTGTAAAAAACGTTCTAAGCGAGCACTGGAATGCTCAGGTCCCTATAAAAATATAATATAATGAATTATTCACTGTCACATTATAAATATAAAAAGAAAATATTTAAAATATATTCACCATTCCTTCAAGACCATGAGGTTGCAGCATAACAAGACCAGATTGACGTACCCATTTAGCTTGACCACTGCTAATAAATTGATCGATTATGCATTGTGCTGTATTGTTGAAATCACCAAATTGTGCTTCCCAGCATACTAATGCATTAGGATTTGTCATAGAATAACCTAATTCAAATCCTGAAAATTTAAAAATTTTAAATATAAAAATTTCATTAGTTTCATCAAAACATAATATATATAAAATCAATGTAAAAAATATTTTAACATTTTTACCAAGAACACCAAATTCTGATAAAGAACTATTGCACACAGTGTATGGAGCTTGATCTGGATAAAGGTAACATAACGGTCTATAAGTAGCTTTATCTACAGTTTGATGATGAAGAACATGATGTCTATGTGAAAAGGTTCCTCTTTCTACATCTTGACCTGACAATCTAACATGAATGCCTTCTTTAAGTAAGGAACCAAAAGCCATAGCTTCTCCAAGAGCCCAATCAACTGTTCGAGCTTCTATCATTTCCATACGAGATTTCAAAATACGTTCAATACCTATTTAATATTTATATATTTCAAATTATTTAATATTTATATATTTCGAATTATTTAATATTATTTCTATATATATAATATATTTTATATATATTATATATATATATTAAATATATATTAAAACCATTAAAAAATATATTTACCTTTATGAACTACAAATTCTGCTGCATTGGGTGGTGGTGATGAGAATTTTTTTCCAATATGAATGAGTGTGTCTTCTTTAATACCAGTAGGAGATACTTTCAAAGGATCTTTTCCTTCAAAAAAACCAGACCATGGAGAATCTAACCAGTCTTTATATTTAATATGTGTTTCTTGTTTAGCATTGACATATGCTTCTTCACAGATTTTTTCATATTTATCTTTAACATCCTATAATAATATTATTATAATAATTTCATCATATATACTTAAATAATTAAAATATCTTAAGTCAATACCTTAACTTCTTCAGAAGTGACAACACCATCGTCAGTAAGAGTTTTAGCATATTTGTCTAGAACTGGTGGAGTATTTCTAATTTTGCGATACATTAAAGGTTGTGTAAACATAGGTTCATCAATTTCATTATGACCATTTCGTCTATATGATACAATATCAATAACAACATCTTTATGAAAAGTTGCTCTCCATTCTGCAGCAACTTTACAAACATGCATCACTGCCTCAGGATCATCCGAATTAACATGGAAGATAGGTGCATTCACTACTCTTGCAACATCTTTCAAAAATTCAAACATAATTTAAGTGAAATTTAATAATTATTTTAAATTACTAATTAAATAAATTTTAAAATATAAAAATATTATTTTCTATATATAATATTTACCAGTACAGTATGGAGAAGATCGTGAATGTCTTGGATCTGTTGTAAATCCAATTTGATTATTCACCACAATATGAATAGTACCATGAGTTGTGTAATCAGGCAAATCTGATAAGTGCATTGTTTCAAAAACAATACCCTGTCCACAAAATGCAGCATCACCATGCAGAAGAATAGACATGACCTGTTAAATTCAATGATAAAAATTTAATGTTACTTTATTAATAATGCAAATTATTATTTAAATTAAAAACTAATATAAATTGTTATTATAATTTTTATATCGCACCTTTTTGCCTTCACCATCACCACGATAGAATTGTTCTGCACGAGTCTTTCCTTGCACTACTGGATCAACAGCTTCCAAATGAGATGGATTTGCCACCACAGCCAAACGAATGTTTTTATTTGTTACTCGATTTAGACGCTCAATATACGTTCCCAAATGATATTTAACATCACCGGATCCCTAAATTATTAAGAATGAATAAAATATATATAATAAATCAAATTTTATAACATATATTATATATGCTTACATCATCAGCTGCTTCAAGAGCAGCAAATTGGGTAAATATTTGACTTAAAGGCTTGCGGCATACATTAGCAAGGACATTTAAACGACCCCGATGAGGCATACCCATAACAATGGATTCAACTCCTAATTCAGTTGATTTATCAATTACTTGTTTCATAGCAGGAATTAGAATTTCACATCCCTCTAAACCAAATCTTTTCTCAGATGACCATTTACGTGCAAGAAATGCTTCAAATCTATAATATAATACAAAAAATAGGATTAAATATATTGTTGCTGATTTAATATATAAATATTGATATTTTAATATATATACCCAGTTGCTCGAGTTAATCTAGCCAAAATAAGTCTCCTTTCATCATTTGTCATTTCCATAATACCGGGTGTCTCCATTTTTTGCCGAATCCAATTACATTGTTCTAAGGAGTTAATAAACATAAATTCCACACCAATGTGACCACAGTAAGCAGCTTCTAATCTCTTTAGGATTTCACGAAGAGGCAATGATTTTTCTTTGCCTCCGATAAAAGTGGTGGACGGTAATTTGAAAATACGATCCATGTCTGACTCTTCTGTAGAATGTGAATAATAAAATATTTAATTTAAAAAAAAATGAATATTATAAAGAACAAGCGTCACATATTTGTAACAACAAAAAATTTAATTTCAAATAAATTTTTTTTTAAATACTTGCTATATGTAATACGCACCTTTTTTAATTAAAATATAATATATTTTTTTTTATTACTGATACTGAAAATGTGAACTATTTATAAAGCAAAAAAATAAAAAAAAAGATAACTTTGTACAATACGAAACTTAAATGCAATATTTTTTATATTTGCATTTTTCTATCTTTGTAACTTACAAATAATTTTTTTAATAATATTACGTGTAAATATATGCAAAAAGTTTGACGCGTAATATATGCATGCATCATATCTTAAAAAAAACCAATAATCAAGATTATTGGTTTAACAAAATATATAACAAACCTTCTCCACAATATTTATAAAAATAGAAATAAATTGAAAACTGAAAAAAATATTCAAATACAAAGCTGTAAACCTTAATGAAGCATTATTAGTAAAAACAATCACCAACAATACCAAAATGATAACACTACAATAATATTATAAGATTTTTAAATATATATATTATTGATTACACAATTTATAAATTAAAATAAAAAAGAATATAAAAAAATGTAAAATTTGAAAAATAATGAATATATAAAAGATATTTAATAAATAAATAAGAAATTGAAAAGCCATACAAATATGATTTATAAATAATTATACTTATTTTTCATTATATTAAACATCTTACATAAATTATTATAATAATAATGTAATTTAATTATTTACTTTCTCTAATTCTTCCCAAAAAAAAAAAAAATTATTCCTGGCACAAATATCTTTACAGCAAAATAGAGCAATTTTTCAAACAATATTTATACAAAAAATCCAAGCACCTTTACAATTTGTCTGCAACACCAATTTTTATATAATTCCATTATATATAATAAACCAACGCTTCCCAAAGATACTAAAAATTCACAAAACTTTAAATTGGATTTTCATTTGAATTATAATTCTTACATACTTTTCATAAGTGCAGCTATTTTATATTGTAGTTCCTGTGAGTAAGTTGTAGTACGTGCTCTGTTTCCTGTGGACATTAGACTTGAACTGAATAATAAATTATTGAACTTTTTGTATTTGTATTATAATAAGATTTTGTTCCTAAATAAAAATAATTTCATTTTGCTAACTTTTAATCTAATTAAAATTCAAGACTTTTTTTGTATTTATAATGCTGTATTTTGTGACCAGGAAAAAAATGTAATAATATATGAATCATAATAATAAACACAACATAATAGCATTAAGTATCATATTGTAATAAAAAAAATTTTTTATATATCATATAAATATTTTTAAAATAAGGATGCTAAAAAACAATAAAATGAAATATTGTTTCAAATAATCCATTTTTTTACTATTCTTTTAATGTATCGAAATACTCAATTAAAGTGCGTCAATTAAAGTGCATCACAGTATCTTTATATTTTTACTTTATACAGAGACACGTTCATTTGGGCTTACCGAATGAATAATGATTATAGAGCAACTCTTGTGGATGTCTATCATCAAGATCAGCGCTGTTGATGCCAAGTGGATCCAATTTAGCGATATGATGGCCACGAATCTGTCAATTTAACGCCACATTCATACGAACCAAATAATTTTTAGTTTTCAAACTTATCAACTCATTATATACATTAAAATAAATTACTGTGATAGATGTTTACTTAAATATGTTTTAAAATATTTATTTATATGTATTAAAAAAGAGAAAAAAAAAGAAAAAGAGACAGACAAAAAAAAATTTTTTTTTAAAAAACGTAACATCACAGTAATTAAAAACAAACATATTATGAATAAATATTCGTTAATATTAATATTTTAACAATTAAAGCATGTTATGTACATACTTTTTATTATTAAACTTATTATTTATATACTTAAAATATATACTAGAAATATTTAATTGTTATTTTATAATTTTTTGAATAATTAAATTAAACAAATATATAAAAATTAAAATAAAATTCTGCTATAGATAAAAAATCAATAATTACAATATAATAAAGTTAATAGTAAATTGTTCCAGAAACAAACATTCTTTAAATAATAATTGCAAACATATAAAAGCAAAGCTGATAACATTTGCAAGCATGCAAAGCAATGATTTCCAAATTTTTCTTACCTTAGATAATTTTCTTGTACACATTATTTAAATATATCATAAATAATTACACATATATTACAGAATAATAATATAAGAACTATTTACACATTTTCATTGGTATACTTAACATATTATCAATACATTAAATTAATTACAAAATATAAACTAATAAACATTCCATATTTTTTTAAGAAAAACATTTTCAGTATCAGTAAAATTTATCATGGATTTACATTCATATAACACCTTCTTATTTTATTCAATATTTATATTTAATATTTGTAATAATTCTTTCATTATTTTATTAATATTATTAATATTTTTATTCTCCAATATATAAATATATAAGAAAAACTATTTTAATTATATATTTTAATATAATAATTCTTTTTAAAGAAGACTTCACAAAAATATTAAATTTTATATAAAATAAAAAATATGTTTATCATATAATGAACAGAATATTGGAGAAAAAAAAAGATATAATAATCAAGAAGGAGTTAATATGTATAATGAAAACCATGTTTATTTTTATGATGTGAAATATGATATAACTGGTGAAGGTGTTTTAAAAATGTTCTAATAATATGAAAGTATTAATATTTTGATGAATTTTGACAAAGGTAACAAACAAATATAATTTAAAGCCAAATTTAAAATGATATATATATTATGAATGGCACACCTTTACCTTATGATATACATAAAAAATTGAAATAATAGTTTAAGGAATAGGTTTGGGTAAAAGCCTTACCAAGCATATATTGTCGCAGAACCTGTTCTGGAGATCCCTTGCGGGCTGCATAATGTGTATGTATCAGGTCTGTTTGCATAATACCCAGTGGGTCCAGATCAGCAACTAAGTGACCTCGAGCCTATATGCCAATAAATAATTCCAAAACGACCCCAATGTATATCAGTTTTTCTATTTATTACTACAATACATTACTACCATATAAAGATACATTTAATATTTTATGTAATTAATTGATATTAAAATTGTAACTACCCCTTAACTATTAACTATTTTTAATACTAATTATTACATTAGCACATTAAAATTTTTAATTTATACATTTTTAAAACCACATAAAAATACATATTAGAATTTTTTAAATATATGAAATAAATAATAAAGTTAGAAATATTGTAGCCTTTATATCAAATTTTTGGTTGAATTAATAAAAAAATACTATTTTAATCTATTTTTTGTAAATAAACTATTTTTAATAGTAAATTGTTTTATAGTAGTAGATATATATATATATTTTATTAATTTTTTATTGATTCATTTCTTTTATTATGTATTAATGATTATGTAATATGCATTACATATGATAATGTATTAATGATACAATTTATAAAAGTTTGACATATAACCTGGGAAATATTTAACTGTAAAACATGCTAAAAGTAATAGATGCAATAAGCATCTAATGGAATGAGATTATTAATATTTGACTGATTTGATATTGTAATGTATTTGAAATATTCATTTTTTTAATGATAGCATGAAATGATGAATTATTTCATGAAACACATGATAACCCTTAATAAACCAGTTTCAATATCAATTTCTTATGTCCTATATTTCATAATTTTCTTTTTTTCTTTTTTTTTCATTTGCAAAATTAATATATTAATTAGATTAGTAAACATAAATATGATGTTAAGAAATAAAAAAAAGAAGAAATTAGGACATGGAAATTGAGAAGAAACTTTTTATGTCACATGCAATGATAGTAAAAATTTCCCTTCAACATAAAACATACATACAATGTTTCTAGAACACATGCTACAATGTTTCAAGATTAAATAATGATTGAATTACATTCAAAATATTAAGACATTTTTCTCAATGATTTCAAAAAATAAAATAAAACATCTAAAAGCTTTAACATGAAGCCAAAATGTTTACTTAAATTGAATATCTCATAAAATAAAGAAGAAAAATGAAATTATTTAAAAATATATAATAAATACATTTTTTGTAATATATATAAGAAATTTGAAGTGCTTAAAAATATGTTTTTCAAATTTCTATTTTTTTTTAAATAATATAATAATAATAATATAAAATTAATATACCTGATAAGAACGAATAATAGCTTGAACAGCCAGATGATCATCAATTATCTTTTCAGTAATAGGTATTTGGCTTAATTGAGTACTTCCACCAAGTGGTAATAATGCTCCTAATGGAACTTGGTTATGACTTGGAGCAAGAGAAGGAGGAGCTTGATATGCAAGACCTGGTGCAGCTCCAGCAGTACTACTACGGAAAAATGAATCCCAAGACTACAAAAAAAATAAAATACGTACAAAATTAACATTATTATTTATATTAGTAATAATAATATATTTTATAAATTTATTACTAACCACATGTACACTATGAGGATCTTGTAGCCATGCATTATACATTTCTTCTACATAAGAGCTAGAACTTCCATTGAGAAAAGGTTCTGTTGCTACCCGATTGCTATACTTTTTAGCTGATTTGGCAACTATCACTTGTGTAGTTCTTGTTAGAGGATGACTTCGTACTAGCCATGAAGCAAACCTTTCAGGTTTGCACATTCGAGGTGCCAAAGGAGTTAATGTACTAAATACTGTCCTTGCCTTATACATTTTTACCTGAAACAAATAATAATGTTATAGAGAGTTCATATTTTGTTTATATTGTATATTTTTATTTATATTTACTCAGAAAACAAAATAAGAAAATAAATTAAATAATAAAAGATAAATAAATTTTATCAATTTGCTTTCAAGTATAAAATTTTTATCTAATTAAAATAT
>NW_006264283.1:17557-29216 GCF_000469605.1 Apis dorsata | reverse complement strand
ATTTAAAATAAATTAATATTTTTTCTTAAATAATCTAATATATCTTTCTAAAAAATAATTTTCTTATGAAATCATTTTGTAAGATTCTATTTATAAAAAAAATATTTTTAAATTTCCTTTTAATTATAATTGCACAATCATATATGATTGCCAACTTTAAAATTTAGTACATGATGAAATCAATCAATTTATGTATCATGTACAATTATGGAAAATAAGTATTTAAAAAAAATTAGTGATAATATTAATATTAATAAATATTTGTATGATAATAAATAATATATACTAAATAATAATTTAATATATCAATATATAATTATCAAAATTGTTAATTTGATATCAATATAAATTAATAATTTTTTGAATATTAAAGTATAATGATAATGATAAAATAATAATATATTTAGATTAAAAAATTTTTTGTTATTATAATTACATATAAAAAAACGAACTATAAATATATAATAAATTATATCTTATGAATATTAACAAAATAATTTCTGCATNTAATATATATATATATATATATATATATATATACAATCATAAACATTAATAATAAATAAGAAATATATCATAAATTAATTTAATACTTCTATAATCAGCATAATATATTATTAATATAAAATAAATAAAATTCATCTATTTTAAAATCAAGTTAAAAAGTCAAAATATATTATAAGAATTCATAATAAATTCTCTATATTCAATTTCATTATGTAAATTTACACGACAAGAAATAAATATATATGCCAAAAATATTAGGTTAGATCATAATTTATATTAACATAAAATTCATTTTAATATTATAATAAATAATATTATAATATTATACAATTTAAATTGAAAGCAATAAAAAAATGTTCATAATAATTATGATATAAAAACGATAACGAATTATCAATTATCACAATATATTACGAGTAATCGTACGAATATATATATCAATTAGAAATATATAAAATTTATATAGGATTTTGAATAGAACAAAACAAAAAACGATAATAAATGCGTATAACAAAATACTAACTTAATTTTCTTTATTATGTAATTTATATCGGCAAATATATATATATATTTTTCAAATTCCTATAAGTTTACAAATTTAAGTTGTGTTTATGATTATTTTATAAAAAAAATTATAATGAAAAATAAATGGCAAAAGTCAATTTTTTTTAAATAGATTTTTAGCTTTTAAAATATTTGAAAAAAATTGTGTTCACTTATAAATAAATGAAATATAAGAAATATATGACATTTCTCTTAAGTGATTAAATGTCAATCATCTTATACAAATAAGAAAGGAATAAATAAAAATACTAAGATTTTAAATTTAAAAAAGCATCTCAAAAAAGTATATATGTAGAATTCATTATAGAATTCTAGCTATAGCGATTGCACAATTGCATTTATATCCAAATATATGAAAAAATAATATTTTTCACTCATATACAATCCCATTATAGGTTATTGATTCAATTATTAATAGTATTTTAATTAATATATAATATGAAAATATAAAATAAATCTGTTAAATTTCTAAAGTTCTGGAATTTGTTTTGTCTGCATTTATTAAGTCAGGTGACTATTTTTGTCTACTGCAACAATTTTACGTAATCGAAAATGTCACCAAAGAAAATTGTAAGATGGAATAATTTTTGTTATTAAAATTAAGTTTCTTTATGAAGAATGATTAACAATTATTAGTAAAAATCATGTTCTTCATTAAATTTATAATTTAAAAAATTAAACATAAATGAGATACAAATTCATATTACCTGATGTTAACGCAACACGATGACAGACTATCCACCATTTACAACTCACAAGAAGAGCGAACTACGTCGTCTTAAAATATGATTAAGAGGTAGACCTCAGCGCACCTAACGACTAAATATTGCATATTATTATAATTTGATTTTGAATCTATTTTAAATTTATTTTAAAAACATTAAATATAATTTTTTTTGTTCATTATTAATGTTTGAATTTGTTAATTTCTTTAAAAATTTGTTATGATGTCATTATATCATTACAAAAATTAATATTTCTACTTTCAATTTGTTTAAAAAAATAATAATTTGATTCTTGATTAATATTAAATATTAAATTCATGATTAATTTTTAAAATAAAATATGCATCAAAATTTGAGAATTTATATAAAAAAAAATTTTTATCAATTTTTATTTTTTTAAAAAAATATTTTGTTTTTTCAAATTTAAAAATCTTCAATTATTCTTCAATAAATTCAAAATTTTTTATTTTCTTCTATTAATTATATAATTTTAATTCTATATTAATTCTAATTATATTACAAAAAAGTTATATGTATCTAATCAAATCACGAAGTGTGATAGACTTTATAACTGAAATTGGATGAAGATCGTTTTTGATATAAATCCTTTAATTTTATTCGTTTTTATGAATTTTATATAAAAATATATCATAAATTTTATATGTATATAAATTAAATATTTTAATAGTAATTAATTTTTTCAATTCAACAATATTATTATAATAAAATGTTATGTTTAAATTGTGTGAAGAAACGAAAATCGATATTGAAAAAGATAAAATTTAAATATTTTAAAATTCTGGTAAGAACTAAAATTTTCCGTTAACGATTTTCTTTTAATGAAAGAAGAACATATCGGAAACAAAAGATATATATGTAAAAATGTAATCGATAAACAATAAAAGCGTAACCTACGAAATTCTTCCTTCTTATTTCTTGAATTTTTATAGATTTCTTTTAGTTTTATATTATTACAAATTTCATTTATTCGTTAAAAAATTTAAAATTTTTAATATTGATCTTACTTATGATGGTTATTTGATAATTAAATTATGTATATTAATTAATTTAAAACAGAATATGGATATTAATAACAAGAAAAAATATTGCTCTGGTAATTATATATTTACTATTTTATAATTCAACATGTTTTATATATGATTTTTCATTATATTCTACAATAACAATATTATATTTGTAATATATCTAATTATATTGATGTTTATTTATTTAGATGTAAAAAATGTAAAACAATGGTTGCATTCTACAAAAGAAAGATGTGATTCGTTAAAATCTCATATGAAATATATGAAGATGTTATATCATGATATGCCAAAAATACAAGAAAATAAAAAGACATTGTATAGTCCAAATTGGAAAGATTCTAAAATTAAGACTTCTAGTAATGATCAAACTATAATTTCCAAACAGATGAATTATAATAATTCTTTGGAAAATTATTCTGATATTGAATGTATGTTTGTAAATATTTGAAAATGATATAATAAATATTAACATTTGATGTTTTTTATTACTTTATATTCTGTTATTATTGCAAAATTATAAAAATAAGTACAAACAAATTTTGTTACAGACAATATAATTCACAAGGATGAACCTATAACATCAAGTTTAGTAAATATTATATCAAAAATTAATCTACAAGATAAAGAGGAAGAAAAACTACAAAATTTTGATAAACAGAAAGCAGCAGGAATTGAAGTTTCTTCAATTACACCTCGAACGTATGATATTCAAAATATACATATACAATCAAAATCATTATTACCAATTCAGAAAGAAAACATGGTAGTATGTATCATGTTTAAATCATGAATATATTTGATACACATTCTAAAGGAAGTTGTTCTTCATAACTATATTTATAAAAATCTTATTAACAGTGTGAAGAACACAATCACAATTGGCAACTCCCATATCAAAAGCATTTAACAGAATATTCTACAGAATTGATAGAAAATATTGAATGTTCAAACAAATCATTTGAACAATTAATTCTGGATAATCAAAATGATTATATACTTCAAGAATCACCATCTATAAGAGATAATATAAAATTGAATATTTCTGGTAATTTAAAAGATGGACCCAGTGATAAAAATAAAATTTCTGTAAGAAATGAGAAAAAAGAAAGAGCAATTTCTTCAGCATTATCAAGCAAAAAAGGTTCTTTATGTAAGCTAGATGATATTGTTTCATTGAAAAAGAAACGAAGAAGAAAAATAAATTGTTCTAATTCAAGGAGTACTGTAACCACAAGAGAAACAGTTCTTTTAGGAAAAAAGGATACAAAAAGGCGAAAACAAAAAAGTATCATATAAAGATGTTCATTTGAGAACTTTATATTGATTTTTATGTATATTTTAGATAGTGTAAGTAATCGTCATACATTCAAGTCTCAACAAGCATCTAATGAAGTAGTGGAAATTTATCATAATACTGCAGCAAAAAGTGGTAGCACATCTGCTATTCCTAGTAAACATTCAAAACTTGAACATCATATGAACTATATTAACATATTAAAATCTTCAGCTATAAATAAACGACAGAATATGTCTATAAATCCAAAATGTGAAAGTAATAATTATGCAAATACTTGTGATACTAATATAGATGGTCTTCAAAATTGTTCCCAAAGACAATATCAATCTGGACAGAAAGTAGAGTAAGGTCTTATAATAATGATTATATAAATGATAACATTAAGTATAATATATATTTCTACTTTTAGAGGAAAAAATACAATTACTAATGATCTAAATTATAATTTGGAGGTTTCAACCACTCCCTTATGTACTATGGAAAAATACAATTCACATCAGTGTCAACATGCAATTATACAAGCATCATATTGTAATCCAATAATTACTCATAATTATGAAATGCCAACTTTAGCTTCAAAATTGAAAAGAGCAAATCGATCATATTTCAGTAGATTCAATTTTCGAAATATACCTTTTGTAGTGGGTACTTCTGTAACCCCAAGTCATAATTTAGGTTTAAATATACAACAAGTATGTTATTAAATATAAAAATGAGCTGTATTTATTATTATAACTTTTCTTTATTTAAAAGGTTTTAAGTATAATGAAAACAAGACAAACTGCTACGACTGGAATTACTCCTCTTCTTATTCGTAAAATTAGTAGAGGTATGAAACCTGCATCTATTCTTATAGAACAAATAAATGATCAACAGAGTAAATTATCTCATATGAATTCCCAAATGAATTCTCAAATGAATGCACATATACAAAAAGAAAATTTATTTATGGGTAAAGGTGAACATTTATTAGAAAATGAAAATATGTTTTTGAAAGGAGTAAGTAATGTAAATTTAAATGTAAATATAAAATCAAGTCTTGAACAATATCAAAATATACAACAAAAAATTAATGGCGATATAAATAAATATGAAAACCTTCATAAAAAAAAGGTTCGTTTATTAGAAAATTCAAAGTAATAGTATTAAAAAAGTTCATATTTTATTTCAAAATATAAAAGTCACGTCTATTTTCAGGATACTAAGTCAGAAAATCAATTAAATACATTAAATACAGCACAGATATTACATGCAACAGATAATAAAATGTTAAAATTATTTGCTTCTCATCAAAATGTAAATTCTAAAATGGAAAATCCAGAGATACAGTCAAAAATTTATCAGGTGAAGTCTTGCAAAGTAATAGATTGTTTGAGAATATTAATTTAAAACAAATTATAGGGTAGTATATGTGATAAACACAATTCCAATACGACAATAGTTAATCATTCTCAAGATTCAAAAGGAATACAAGAAGTTCTTATTAATCTTCATGACCAATTTGAAGAAATGAACACGTAACTTAAATTAATTTCTGCAAAATATAAAATTATATAATCTATGTATTAATTAAATATTTTTTAATCAATAGGAGATATGAAAGATTACAAACAAAAGCAAAAAAATACAGTGATAAAGAGTTAGAAGAAGAAATATTACATTTAGAGAAAGAATTAAGTATTAAAGAAGCTGAAATAAATGCTGTTGTTAATTTATATAAAGAGGTAAAATGACTTATTATTATTCTTAAATTATGATATTTTATTATATTTAGATTATTATATTTTATGATTTAATTATAATATTTTTAATAATTCATAAATTGAAAATTTATTATAATTGCTTTACTTGTTGATCTTAGGTAATGGCATTGAAACATCAAATGAGATTGTTACAAAAAAAGAATAGCTATGTTTGTATATCAACTGAAATTCCATTGGGTTCAGATAAATTATATACAACTGTTCCATTTACATCAACTAAATCTAATGGATCGAATTTTCAACATAAATCTCTTCATAAAAGAGGAAATAGTATTATTGCAAGGGAACCTACTTCACTTCGTTTAGCCGGACTTTTACGGCAAATTCAAACATTTCAAAAACAATTAAAACTGATGTCGTGGTAATAGTGTATTTTAGTGAATCACATTTAATACATAAGCTGAAATTATTAACAAATTTGTTATATGATATTTATTGAAATGATTGTTTATGTAATATCATATTAAATGATGGTCTAAAATTTGATTAAAAAATGATAATAACATATAAAGTATAAAACAAATAAAATTTGTAATAATTTTTCTTAAGTAAACATTTGTGTTGTGTAGTAGAAGATTTGTCATTTATCATTATATTATTTAAAAAAATATAATGATAATTTATATTATATTAAGAATTTTGTTAGGATTATTCTGTATAATAGAAATCATATTTTTAGTAGACCACATATTTCTTTTATTCAATTCTGTGTGCTACTTGTTATAATGAATAGATTTGTATAGTTTTATATATTTATTTACGCATCTACTTTATATAGTTATATCGTTTACACATATATACATAATAAGTTTTCAAATGTTTTCAAATATTGCAGAATAATTAAAATTATTTTAGTATATAAATCTTTACCTGTTTTTTAATTTTGTTTTTAATATGATGTTTTTAATAGATATATCATCAAGACTATCTCTTTTTTTCTATGCAACAACATCTGATCATTCGTAATAATAACTTATTTCTCATAATTAAGAAATTTTAGCCAATTATTAACAAAAATATTAATCTCACAAGTAACTACACAGCTACACAAAATTATATATTATAAAAAAATCATGCAAAATCGGATTTCATTTTAAAATTTTCATGAAGATATAAATTTCATTTCTATATATAATCTAAAAAATTTTATTTCATAGAATATTAATCATTTCTAAGGCAGTATTGTTTTTTTTTTTATCATAAAGATCACACTAAAAATTGATGAAAATAATATATCTAATAGTTAATATAAAATAACTTGTTTTATATTTTGCAAATATATCAATAAATGTAATAATAATAATATTATAACAGATATAATATAATATTAATATTATAATGGATATAATGTTAAGCTCGGAAGGAAGTCAATACAAAAAAATTGTCTTTTGTAATTATTAAAAAATATTAAAAAATTATAAATTTTATTAAATTAAATTGCCAAATTTTTCATCATAATTTTTTACTCCAACTTTTTTCTCTTTTCTTTTTCCTTTTCTTTCTTTTTTTCTTTTTTCTTTTCTCTTTTTTTTTATAAAGAAATGTAACATTCAAGTTCAAGTTATTATTTTTATTTTACGATCTTTTAAACAGATCATCAATCTCAATTTCCTTCTACGAAGGAGACGGCCGAAAACATTTCCTCACGTCAAGAAATCGTTTCCACAAAAAAACTTAAATCCTTCTCACACACATTCTCTCATATTAATATAAGTAATATATCTCTCATATTATATATCACAGACTAAAAATGCTTTGGTCTAAAAAATCTTTTTCGGTTTCATTCACATTCCGCATATACTAATTCAGCGGATAAAATTTATAATAAACATTGTTTGGATTAATATAAGATTAAAATATTTAAAAATATTTTAAATAAATTTTTTTATATTAGTGTGCGAAATGGATTAGCGCTAAGAATTGGGGCCGCCATAATTTTTTCATGTTAAACTATGAATAAATTATAATATATTGTAAGGAACCAATTGAAACTACGAATATAATATTTTAGAAATTTTTTTATAATCGTTTTAAAAATTTGAACAACAATCAATATTAGTTTAGATTAAAATTTTAAATCGCATACATATATATAAATAAATAAATATATATATATATAAGATTTCCTACACACTATTTTTTTAAATTTTTAATACATATTTAGTACAATTAAGCTCTGTAGCTTATTTTTGTAAAATTATAGTAAGAAAAAATGCGAACCCCTTTGGCGCACTTCCATAGATTTGATAGAGATTGATTTGCAAAATTATTTCTTTCATTTAATATGATTTAAACTGAAAATATAGCACCTTCATTTAAGACGCCTTATCAAGTTGAATTTTAAGGCTACCGTTTATATATCATATTTTGCATTATTTCAAGATAATTGCCTTAAAATTTCACTTATACAAATATAAAACGGAAAAATTAACGAGGTTTTAGTAAATATGTTTAATACAGCTATAAGACTGTAACAGTTTATAGTACTCTACAATTATAACATGTGATATTTCTTACAAGGTACTTACATTACAAATAACCCCACAGATCTGTTTACTCTTAACGTTCAATTTGATAAAGATCTTTGAACAATAAAATAAACATTAATTTTAATTTAAATAATATATAATTTACATATTTGTTTCTTTTCTTTCTATATTTATCCAATTGATATATTAATTTTAAAAAAAAATAATATTCCATATTATGAAATATAAAGAGATATAAATTTAATAATAGCAATTTAAAAATATAAATAATACCAGTAATTATTAAAATAAATTAAAAGACGCAAATATGTAATGATTAAAGAAAGGAGATTAATATAGAATATGCTTGTTACATTTCATTCAATCATGAATGATTATTTTCATACTTTACCATTTTCCATTTTTAACATTTTTTTTATATTACTTCTGTATTTTATATATTGATTTTTAGTAAGATATAAACATATAATAACTTTTTAAATAACAATTCATTTCTTTTGTCTTCTTGTTCTCTTATTTCATTTAACGAAACATAAAAAAATGATCTTAAAAAAATATAAAAAAACAATATAATTTTATCATAACATATTATATATGCAAATAATTTAAAAAAAAGATAAACTTTTTAAATTTCTATTAAAAAGTGACGAATCTTTAAATAACATTGATAAAAATATGTACAAAACTTTAAAAGTAAGTCAGTGGCTTTTCTTTTTCTATTTTTTCTATTTTTTCTATTTTTTCTATTTTTTCTATTTTTTTTTTTTTTTTTTTTTTTTTTTAATTTTTTTTTTTGGGTTTTTTTTTTTTTTTTTTTCTTTTTTTTTTATTTTTTTTTTTTTTTTTTTTTTTTTTTTTTTTTTTTTTTTTTTTTTTTTTTTTTTTAATATCTTGTTATGTGATGTTCTTATTTGTATAATAGGCAGAGTTTACAATAACCATAAGCAGTAAGCATTTCCTTATTTTAATGAATTTTACGAGTATTTGAAGGAAATTGCGAGTGCAAATCGACAGATTGTTTATAACGCCACTGTTTTTCTAACTATTAATGTTTAAATTTCAAATTACTAACTTGATACTAATCTTATTATTTATTATCATATGATATCACTTCATAATATGTACTCAATAAGTTACCAATATAAGAAGAGTCTTATTAAAATAATATATATAATTATAATAACGAAATTTTTTGTTATTCAAAATATTTCGTTACAAATATCATATTACACGTAGTAATTATTTTTATCAAAGTTACAAAGAAATTAATTTGTCAATGAAATAAATTCAGTTGCAATTAGTATTTATATTAATTATACATTTTTTGTAGCTTAGAATATATTCTATACAAGTTTAATGTTCTTTAAAACAGATTGTTGACTAATTAGAATCATACATATAAAATCAAAGTATTATAATCAAAAACAAATTTCCATTCTTTTTATAAAATATTTTGATTTCTATTAAATTTAAATCATCTGCCTTGCTTTAATAATCTTAGTTTTTCTTAAATGTTTTTTCTTAACATCTCTATTATACAATAGCATCATATTTATAACTGTATGTCATATTAGGTTTCAATTGTATAATAATCACTGCACATATATTTTGGATGTCAAACTTCTTTGGATGTAAATTTCAAGGCATCCATTAGATACTGCATCAAGCATTTTTAGCTATAAGAGCATCAATTAGTCGAAGTTTTGCTTTTGCTTGTTTATACGATTCGTAAACGATTGTAACTTGCGGGCCACGATCTTCTCTTTGCATTCTACGACCAGTACGAGCTTCAAATTGTGCTTCTAATTCTTTTAAAGCTCGTCGTAAACGTTTTTTCTCTTCTCTAGTTAATTTTTGTTGAACTAATAATTCTTCTCTAAGACAGATAAAATTGTATAATAGTATAATTGGTTAATTTGATTATCTTTAAGAAATTGATTTTAATAAATTATATTATATAAATTAGAAACTCACTGTGGTAATGCATGAAGACTTTCATTGTTACTACGACTTCCTTCGCTACTGCTGTGCTGACTATCACTATCAGTTGGTAATTGATCTATCGAATCTATACAATCCAAAATACCTCTATGTGACATATCAGGTTCGCTAGCTCTTCTTTCTGTATCAGATGAATTATTAGGTAAATTGGACGATGTAAAATCCATTGCTTCATGTTCCAAAATAGTAGCTAGTTCTGAAATACTATCTTTATTTTTGTTCTGTAAGAGATATATTTAAAAATAATTTATACATTTATATATCTATACAGAATTATTATTATTATTAAGTTTATAAAATTCAAAATATTACAATATCACTTACCACGCCTGCTCTAATAAGTAGTCTTTTTAAAGTTCTATATTTATCATATAAAGGTCGTACAATAGCTCTATCTTCTTTAGAAACTGGTCTTCCAAAAGTATTTTCAATATGAAGCAAAGCTTTTTGAACAGCAGTTTTTTCATCTATTAATTGTTCATAAGTTAATTCTTCCATATTTTCGGGTCTATTATACTTTATTCTCTTTTCATTTAATTTTTTTTCTATTTCTTTTATCATTTCTTCCATTGACATTGCTCTAGACTTTTCTTGACTATTATTGTTGTTTGTTGGACTATCATTAGCTATTTTTGTTTTGTTATTTTCATTAGCTAATAATGCACTAATCGGATCTTCTTTTAATAACTTATGCTCTTTTCGCAATTTACTTAATTCTGTACATAATCGTTTTATATCTCTGTTACTCATTTTATCAGAATGACTTGGACGATAACCAAAATTTTCTTCAAATTCGTCTTCATATTTCTTTATTTTTTTTTTCAAACCATTTATATATTTAGTCAAGTTTTTTAATCCAAGTTCTGCAATATTTGGAGCACTAGGTTGCATTTCATTTTCAGAATAAAAACGTCTAGGTAGTAATAACGAATTTCGTGGAGAAAGCATAGCTTCTACTCTAGCATCAACAGCTTCATCCTATAAATATGTGATTAATACGTAATATTATTATTAAAAATAAATAATAATAAAGACTAATACTCTACTGTCGTTTACATTTTCTTGTCGTTGAAAAGTCCAGTTTGTTAAACTGGGATTATTTAAATCTTCATGACTAACTGTTGGCGGACGAGCAGGAGATGGTGATCGACTCGGTCCGCTGCTCAACATTTCCAAAAAACTTTGTGCTGGAGATCCATTACAACTATTAGAATTTGATGATAAGTTATAAATATTATCAGCTTCTTCTTCGTTTTCCTAATAAAAG
>NW_006264283.1:9740-17339 GCF_000469605.1 Apis dorsata | reverse complement strand
TTTTTTTTTTTTTTTTCATACAATTCAAAACAAATGCAAATTTTACCTTACTAGAATTTTCTGTGTCTGCAATCTTATGCACTCTTCTTCTTCGAGGTTGCCTTCGTCCTCTTGGGGTAATACTTCGACTGAAACGTTCGCTACTTCTTAATTTTTCAGCATCACATTCAAATTTTTCTGTTTCTAAAACTGTTTCACAAGGTGAAGAAGTTGGTGGAGTTTTCTTGGATATAGGTGAAACATTTGTCCTTTCGTGTAAAGGAAGACTTCCACATCTCTATAAATAGAATAACTTATGTTCGTGAAACACAATTTGGATTTATACATTATATATTATAAGTATTGATATATATTATATAAGTATTAATATATAAATTAAGAAAACTTACCACACCATGACCCATGTCTTGTCCAAGTTGAGATAAAATATGTAAATGTTTTTCGCTATTAAAATCTTCGTGACTGCTCACGCGTCTAATTGTGTCTGTAGTTTCAGCAGGACTTTCAAGAACACGCTCCTCACTACTGCTTCTAAAAAAGTTCAATTCAAAAGAGAATAAAAGAATTCATTAAATTTAATACCTAATTTCTTGAATGAAAAACTATTTCCATTTCATTGTACCTTATCAATTTTCGTTCTTGACAACACGATTCGTGACGTTCTTTACGTTTGCGCGGTTTCAGCGCGCAAAGTAATGATGTACCTTCAAAATCTTTTGGTTCGTCCTTTGAATCTTTGCAAATTTTACAATCACTTACAGGGATCACACCGTTCACCACGTTATCACGGATGCTGAAAAATCAATAAACAGTGAACTTAAAAATTTCTATTAATAATATCATTTTTAATTACTTCTTACAAAAATATTATTAATTAATATAAGAATTTAAAAATAATAAAGAATTATGAAAATTCCTAGTACTAACATGAAATTTTTAAATATAATTTTTGCTTTAACAAGAATAAAAAAATAATGACAAAGAGAGAAATTGATATCTAATTTATCAAATATATAAATAATTAAATTATGTACGTAATAGTTATATATATAATAATTCTAATAAATATTTTCGTATAGTATAACAAAAAATAATATTTTTAGTTTTTTAAACTAATTTTTATCTTTTATCATTATTTTTATTACCAACTCTTACTTTTGTATAATTTTGTATAATATGGCATTCTTTATTAGATTGTAATAATATAAATCATAATTTAAATAAAAGGATTAACTTAAAAATTTATAATATGTAATATCATAATAATGTAATAATAAAATAATAAAACCATAAAATATATTTTAAATGCCAATAACAACAGAAAGAAATAATAGTAGCAGTAGAATTATAGTAATAATAGTAATAAAAATAGTAATATAGTAGTAAAAAAATTACAATATAAATATCTATATTAAATAATCTGTTGCAATAATATTTATAAATATTAATATTTGCATACATATTTCAATACTTTTTTCAAGAATATAGTTTTGAATATATAAGAATTACAAAATATATATGTATTTATATATATATTAATATATAATAATAATTTATTTTTAATATGAATATTGATATTAAAATATATGATTCTATAATTTTCCTGCAAATATTTAATAATAATTGTAATAAATTTATATATACTCGAATTTTATATTCTTCCAACTTTTTTATTTAATTTTTTTCAACTATTTTTTAGCCCAATTTCTATTACTAAAAATAATGGTTAGAAATTATGATGAGAATTACCCAACATTCATAAAAGCAACTGAAAATATTACTAATTTTTTTGAATAATGAAATAGAATATGAGATCATATAATATTATATTACTCGAAGGTAATTAATATTTATTGTTTTTTATGTACATGTAATTAATTACATATAAAATGTCACCAACTGCAATATCAAATGCATTGAATACAATTATGATTAACATTACACATTATCTATAAAATTATCTAAAATTATAAATCGAATTAAATTTTGAAGAAAAATGATTTAAAAAAAAAAATGATTTAAAAAGAAAAAGAAAAAACACAATATATTTGTCACAGAAATCGAAAAATTGTAAGGAATAGTGGCGAAAAAAATTGTAGGATAAAATATTATAAAATAATTTATAATAAATTTCCATACTGATAAGATGTAACATATTACTGTATTTACTAATTTCAGCTATTTTATTTCTTTATAAAGAAATAATAATAAAATGTTGTATATTATCATAAAAATATATAATCATAAAAAAGAAAATAATGAATCATAATCAATCAATTATTAAAAAATATATCTTGCAATGAAAAATAAATTACATTATTATATTTATCAAGCTTTCAGAATGAATTCTTTAGCATTAAAAAAATTTTGTCATTTTGTTTATTTAAAAAGATGATATTTTTGTGAAATATAAAAATATAAAAATATAAAAAAGTAAAATTGAATTTTATAATCAAGTAATTTTTTAAAAAGTATATTCTATTATTGTAAAAAAATAAAAATAAATTTCAATATTTTTAATAATAAATCAATGTATTTTTTTTAACATAAGTTAAATTATTTCTAATCATTAATTTAAAATTAAAATAATTATATATATATATATATATATACATATCGCAATAAGTTATTGGTAAATGAATACATTAAAACTTCCAATTGCGTAATTAAATTATTATTTAATGAAAAGTACATGAAATAATTCTAACTTTGGAAAAAATATATATATTTTATGATATATATTTATTATAAAAATAAAGATTAAAAATAAGTTATATTTTTGTAGATGTTTTTTTACTAAATTTTATAATAAGCACTAAGATTTTGTACATTGATATTACATTGATATTATGTAATTTATTGTATTTCTATTTTTAATCTTCTTCTTTAAATCGAATTATCTTTTGTATTAATATTGTTTTGGATTCAGCTTATTATGTTAAAGGGATCAATTTCTTAACTTGAATATTTTTTTAATGCCTGAAATTTATGAATGATAATTGCATTTATATTTTTAACAAACTCACAATATCAAATAGAAAAATCCATCCTTCAATTGCGTGTCATTATGGAAAAGTATGTAATAAACTTACTGTACATATCCCTTTTGCTGTAGCAATTGCTCATGTAATCACGAACACTAACTTTCTTTTCCAATAGCGGACCACCGGCACGAACGCAAGTCTCTCGATGATTCGATGGAACATTTATGGTTGCCTGCTTGAGGAACTAGATGAGAGAGCGTCCTCAGTCGATTTGTACGTAAAGAACACGCACACTTTTTATTTGAAAATTCCAAAGAACCGTTGCAATTTATAATGAATAAACAATACTTATTTCCCGCATAACTAATTAAAAAAAAGTTTGCTAATTTGGATTGAAAAACGTGTTTAGAAATTTGAACAGGATATTAATTTTCAAGAGAGAAACTAATGAAAATGACAAATTTTTATATTCATGTATCTTATAGCTTTCGATTTAATAGTATACGTTAATTAAGTAGAACTTCCGATTAATCTGCACGAATCAGAAATCAGATTGCAACTGCGACGTATGACGATCGACTCTCCTCTATATTCTGTTGCTACAAGCTAACTGATCTTATAGTGTATAATTTGTCTGCATGTGACGAGTTTCTGAGTCTGTATATAATGTCTATCAACCATGAACATATAATATACATGACAGCCTCGAATCGATAATATCGAAACTTCCCGTATTCTCGTACTCATATTCGATTAGTATCGATTATACATGATTTCACACGATACTCTTGCTAGCTTGTTAAATTACATATGATCTTTTTTTGTCAATTTAATGATTCTTAATTTAAATTGCTTTTTATTTGGCAATTTAAATAAAATACTTGTTAAAATTTAATTTGATTGATTTATACGAAATTCTCAAAAGTTCTTATGATAATAATAATAGCTTGATACTTAATTCTAACAGTAGCTCTAATGATAACCTTTATATTCTAATCTAACGTTAGCCTCAATGATAATTCTATTAATTTAATTTATTTTTTCTATTCAATAAAATATAAATCTGCATTTATTAAAATAAGATAAAATTAAAATCATTATTATAATATAAAATTTCATGAAATCACGATCTATGGCAAATATAACTTGAATACCTTAGCATCGCATGTTTGGTATCCTGACTCCTGACGTCAACGAATCGTTATTTTTGGTCGCCAATGTACATTTAGCGCGGAGCTACATCGTAAAATCACCGGTAATAGGATACAGACATATTTTAACTATGAACATTTGTGACGATCATGCTCGATTTGTAACAGACCTTGAAAGAATTTTAATTATATACATATATGTATATATACTCTTTGTAAAACCTTCAATTGTCAGAAAAAATTTTCCTCTAATGAAAAAAGCTATTTTTAAGTAATTTTATTAAGTAATATTTATCGGTCGTTTCAATTACATTTTTATATTTATTGTTTATTTATTTAAATATTATATTACATCATTATATAAAATTAATCAAAAAATATGTAATTACATGACAAAAAGAGATCTCGATTTTTAGATTATTTTCTTTTATATATTTTTCGTTAAAATTGAATTTATTAAACGATTCTCTTTGCTCTCTTATATTGTATATTTTTATATTTATGATCAATAAAAATTTGTTAAGATTTTCGTATTATTATCATCGTATTATTATCACATTATATTATTGTGTACATAAAATATAATGATATTATATTGATATATAAATATATTAATATATTGATATTATAAAATATACAATTTCTTATAATTGGTATTATTCAAACAAAATTGATTCAATTATCTTAATGAAAAATATTGCATAAAATAAACGAAATTATAAACATTCGTAGTATTTCATAAATAAATATATTACGAATTTTTTTATATTTCAATTTTTTAAATCAATAAGCAAAAATTAAATACAAGAGGACTCAAGAGGAATAATATAAGCGAAAAATGATTCTATGTATGTATAAAAATAAAAATAAAAGTATTTTTTTATTTAAAACTTCATTTTTGAATAAATTAAATTTGAAAATTTTTTATGCATAACTGAAATTGATTAATTCCTGACCGATAAGTGAAATATAAATGAAAATAAGTGAAAAGTTTGCAAATTTTAAATGAATTTTATATTAGTATTCGATAAAATAAATGCAAACATAAAAAATCAAGATAGTAGATAAAGATAGATTGATAAATTTTTTTTTAAAATCTGTTCTTATACAATTTAAAACAAGACATGCTTTGTAATTTGTCAAGAAACCAACACAAAAACTATTAATAATCTACCGCTATTATGTAATTCATGTGACTCAATGACTATTCAAAAAAAAAAAAGTATTTATATCAAATTTTATTAATGTTCAAACATTTTTAATTAATATAAAAGTAATATTTGTTCTTATATTTTTTATTTTGCTGAAAAATTTATTATTAGTTAAATATCAAATCATAAGATTGGATGATTTCTCATCATCAAGCTAAATCGAGGAACTGCGCACTTTATTGGTAAAGTTAAAATAATTTCAGCCAAAATATCAAGGTAAAGTTTCTTGCAGTGAAATAATATACAATGTATTAAAACAGTGTTTTTAAAACACATTAAGATCTTTTGATACATATAAAAAAAAATTTATAAATTTTTATAAAAATTATATAAATTTAAAATAAATAATAAAATATTTAAGTCTAAAATAAAAATAATTTCTTCAATTTTCGAATAAATATAACAAACAATATAAATGTCATTTTTAAATCATAATAAAAATAAACTAAAGAAAATTGCTACTATTGTTCTTATATGACGAATATTGATATTAAAATTATTTCAATAGTAATTCTAATGTATTTTATTATGTATTTATTATAAAAAAAAAAACTAATTCTTATATTAATCACTCTTATTTGTTTTTTTTTTCTTGTTTTTCATTAAAATTGAAATTAAAATAAATTTAAACTGTTTGTGATATTGATATACATAAACACATATGTTATATGCTTTAAAATGTTAATCAAAAAATAAGTATGAAACAAATATCAATTGAGATTTAAAAGATTTTAAGAAAAAAAAAGATTTGACAATATAGAATAATTTTAAAGTCGAGAATTAATGTGTACTAATGTTTTAAATAGAAAACAAATAAATTAAATTAAATAAATAATAAATATAAGTATCTATTTTAAATTTAAAATATATAATATTAAAAAAATTGTTAACTCATAAAGTCTCTTACACGTATTTAATATAATTAAAATAAATTCATAAAGCATTAAAAACTATTTCATTGCATTTTTTTTTTAAATTACGACCACAATAAACAATAATATTATAATCGTATCTCTCTTTAAATGGAATCAAATTATGCATAAACTTAAATTAGAAGTTTTAATGTTTATTAATTAATATTGTAATTTAAAGCAAGTATAATGAAATGATAATGTTATTAAAAATTATAAACATATTTTATAATTATTTCATAATTGCATTTTTTATAATGAAATATATTTTGAATTTATATTTCTTTTTTCTCTTTTTTAATCAGAATTAATTAAAAATATAACTATTATAAATATTTAAATAATTTTTATACATATCTTTTAATAAAAAGAAAAGAAAAAAATATAAGTTGTATTTATACAACTTACCAGTCCGGAAAAAGTGTAGATGCTTCAGCTAAGATATCACGAAGAAGTGTGGTAGCAGGTGGAACATGAGGTAGAATCACAGGGGCAAATACACCACAAACACCGGCACTACGTCCATGTTTTGCTTCATATTTGCTTAGATAAAGAGCCAAATAACCAAGCAAACGATAATGGGAAGATGGTAGAGTTGATAGAAGCTCTTTCGTTAAATTAATCCAACAATCGTGATCGTTAGTATAATTCTCTATAAATAAATTCAACATGTTTTGTCTTATAAATTAAAATTTTATATGAAAAATAATAATAATTAATAAATGCTTACGGGCATGAATGGTCAATAATCTAGCTACAAAGGTTGATGGTACGACAGGTTGTGGCAATTCTTTTAGGTATTGCCGAAGAAGCGTTGCTGCAGTCAAAGGACAAGCTGCTGCTTCTAAATCAGCATCTCCTCTTCTTTCAAAAGTAGCCCTCAATCTTTCTGCCAATCTTGGACTTCCACCGGAGAGACGAAATACGGCGGCACTTTGAAATCCATGAGTTTCAATATAATTACACAATCGATGTACTACAAAAGGTACACCTGTATCAAGATACGGCTCAATCGAATCTAGCCGAGTACCAAAAATCCTCGAAGATCCTCCGTTACGTCCCAATAATGATACTGCCAGAACGCGTTTCACTTTTGCCAAACGTGATTCATCCTTGAAAATGATTAAATATCATATATCATTATTAATGTTTACAATTTTTATAATATCACAAATTAATTAACATTTGAAAAATATGAAACGTACATAAGGAAAATTACCTTGTCGTGAACTTGTCGAGATCGTGGAGGGCTACTTGAAGATCCATGATGATGATGATGATGGTGATGATGATGATGGTAATAATGATGATGATGGTGGTGGTTGTTGTGGAGATGGTGATG
>NW_006264283.1:6464-9512 GCF_000469605.1 Apis dorsata | reverse complement strand
CCGCCGCCGCCGCCGCCGCCACACTAATCAAATTAATAAAATCCAATCTTCTTTTACTATTATTGAAGAATATATATATACACAATTGTATATACAATTGTATATACAATATATATATAATATATATATTAATAATGAATAAATGAAGTATATTTTAACGTTGTTAAATTATCAGTAATATAATTTCTAAATCTTTTAATGTCTATTTCAACAATACGTTCCAAAATAAATCTAATAGAAGACACTACGTTTCTGTCGATAAGAATTCAATACCAATCGAACAATGGGTGCCGCGACACTTAATCTCTCAGTAGCTTGATTGATAAACTTTTTATGCAATACATTTCTTTAATATACATACAGTAGAATGTAACTATCGTTCTAGCCGAGGTCGTGTATCGATTAATATCAATGACGCATTATTCGTCGTTAAACATTTACCAAAGTTAGCCATAGAAATCATTAGAATGGGAAACTCACAATGCACTCCCTCGCGACCTTCCACAGGTTGAAATAAATGGAGTTCAGCCTGGATATTACTTCGAGTTACACTTTCTGACTATTTATTCTTCTTCACAGTTGATTTTCCAGTGAATAAGATATACCTGATAGAAAAGTATCTTCGAAATTGTTTTGCGTGTCTTTCTTGAGTGCAAAAAAGATAAATAGTGAAAAAGCAAGTATTTTATTTAATAATACTTTCTTTTATATCGTTTCCCTTATATATCACCTTTTCGCTTACTTAATTTTGAAATAAAAAATTTCGTTCGTTGAATTTATTTTATATATATGTTTTCTGTTTGAAAATTTTGGTTTTTCGATGTTATCGTTGATATAGGCGTTGACCTTGATATTAATGTTCGTGATTAACAAACCACGAATCTTTAGTCTCACGCGAATGATTTTTTAAACAAGGAATAAGGAACTATATAAGGATATAAATGGATTAGGGAAATTAGAAGGACGGGTGAATACAGAATTTTCGAAGGAGAAAGGGACCGGCGAAGAAAAGTCTTTCGTCGACACACGCACGGAACTTTCGAGCAATTTTAAAGCGACGTTAATAACCAATACGACGTTAAAAAGAGATCGCTTAATTCGACTAGTTTTGGGTTCATGTCCCTATCACGGCACATCGCATCGAGCCCTTTCTCTAAGGCGAAGGGCACTGCCTATGGCTGTTTTAGGAAATGAGTCGACACCAGCCGTAGCGTAAGCATCGAGGGTCAGAACCAAAGATGAGTTTTAGGTCACCACTTCGCTCCTTGTCTTAGCATGATCCACATGTCTTCTTAAGGTGTTACTGCAACTTTCTGAAATTAAAAATAATTTATCATTTTCAAAAATACAAATAATTTAATCATTTTATTTATTTTTTTTTATATTTCATTTTTCATTTTCATTAGATTTTTTATATATTTTTTTTAATATTCAGTAAAACAGAAATGATTAAACAAAGATTAGAAATTTTCTTTAAATTTTGCGATTTAAACCAAATTACATCGAATTAAATTATAAAATTCGATAATAATTATTAAATTTTTCTTAAATAAAATTATAAAATTCGGCAATTTGAAAACTTTTAAAATGTTTTAATTTAAATATTAATTATTTTTATTATTAAAGAAATACAAATATGATTATTTCTAAAATTTTTTCTTTCTTTCTTTCACTTGAATAAATTGTTTACATAAATATTCATATAAAAAATTTTAATTCATTAACAAATGAAATTTTTTGATAATTGTAAACTTATAAAAAATATAAACTTTTAATATCTAATTACATAATTATACAAGATAAAAATTTGTTAGTTAATTCGATGTCGTAACTGGACTAACTTATAAAGCATTAATCATACAATCGATATTTCGCATGAATACCATGGAACGTCGTATGAGAATAATAGAAGGAGAAAAAAATTTTATCAAATAAATTCATCCTAAAGAGAATTTATTATTCGTAAGAGAATATATGAAGTGTCATAAAAACATTGTTTACTTTCAGTAGATGTTACAGAGAAATAATAATTGTAATTATAATAAATCTGAATTATACATTCATTCATTTATTTTAGAAAAACTTCGATTTTTACATAATTCATCAATTGACTCTTTTAGTAATATATACACATGAAATATCAATGTATCAATTATTATGATTAATGCTTTGTTAAAAATTCTCTATATTAAAAAAAACAAATAATTATTTAAATATTTCACTGTAAATATTTTTAATTAATAAATAGTAATATTGATCTTTTTAAAGATTTTTTCTAGATAATCACAAAAAATGAAAAATTATGAAAAAAATGATTTATAATTGGTAATTTCTAAAGGAAAAAAGATAAATCGAATGAATAAAGAGAAAGAATAAAATATACCTCATAAAAACTATGATAACCATAACGATCAAAGCAAATCATGCACAAGCGCCCCACGAAGTGTTACTGAGTTTTCACGATCGTGTAGCTCCCCTTTTCTGTCCTATCCCTTGTTCACCTCTTGGCGTCTATATTCGATGATAGCCCCCTTTCACGTCTCTTCTGTTGGCGAACGGAATTCGAGTAGCGTTTCCAGTGTATCACATACCCCCTTAGCAGCAGATATCGCGAGGACGAGGGCGCATGCACTACCTCCAAGAATCAATAGACCGTTCTGGTCACGTGAAGCATCCGCGAAAACAGAGACCTACCTTAGACAAAGACAAAAATGTACATAGAAAAAAGAAGAGAATAATAAAGGAAGTATACATATGTATACTTACTCACTTAGAAAGAAAGAAAGAAAGAAAAAAGAAAAGAAAAAGAGGAAAAAAGGAGAAAGAAAGCAAAGGATAAACGAAAGAAAAGATATAAGATTAAAATGAAACAAAAATAAAGCAATTCATAAATAATTAACCAATTTAATTATTTTACATAAAGTTCTTAAATAATAAATTTTATTTCATATAAATAATATGTAAAATAATATACATAATATTTTAATTTCAGAAATTCTTTAATTATTATATATAATAATTGTAATTTATTATAATTTATTTTATACA
>NW_006264283.1:442-5868 GCF_000469605.1 Apis dorsata | reverse complement strand
AAAAATAATTATAGTTTTATATTTATATTAATTATTTTATTTAATATTCAATATATATAATTATCCTTTAAGAATTATTTTAATAATAATTGATAAATAATTATATTATTTATATATATAAGAAAATATATTTATATATATTTTTAATATTAAATGTACAAATATTTAATGACAAATCAAAAATATATGAAATATATGAAAAACTAAAAAATTAAAAAATTAAAAAAAAATTTATACATACTTATATATAAAATACAAAAATATATGTATATATAATATTTGAATATAAATATTTCAAATAAATAAAATAAAAAAGAACATACCCTTCTATGATGCACATATTCTTTGTTTCACAAGTACAATAATTTCCGTATTTTTTTTTAAATTTATAACACATCTTATGAATCGCAATAAACTTAAACTTCATTACCAAAAATTAACGTATTATTTGAAATTTCACGAATATGAATAGAAAATATAGAAAATTAATCATTCTCCAATCAAAATTTATATTTATGTTGTCAAATAAACACATATGAATATAAAAATAAGTGAAATATTTATTCTAACCTTCATTATAAAATAAATTTAAAATAATATATTTAATAGTGTAATGTAAAATGTATAATTGAATTATTTAAACAGATATCATGCTCACGATATTGATATAAAACACTATCATACGCCATATTAGTTGCTCTTATATTCAAATTGATTAATTATTGCGATTTATGAAAAAATATATTCGATTTAATATATTTAATATTATATATAAAGTTTGCATATACATATGCATTAGTTTCAAATTAATAAATAAAATAACTGTAAAAAAATTAATTATACAACTAATATTTTATAGAGAATATAAAATAGAGAATATAAAAATGTTTGAATTATTGAATATATTCGATTTTATTTATATTCGAATATATTTTCTAAATTTTGATTTATTATTATTTGCAAATAAGTTTATATTTATATATTATTTATAGAAGAAAATATATTTTTACATAAATAAAATAGATTAATAACAGAGATAATATTGGATAACACTGAAGGAGAATCAAGGATTGTAAAATATAATAAAATAATATATTTAAAATAAAATATTATATTAAATAGTAACAACAATTATTATAATTACATATAAAATAATAATTTAATAATATTCATTATATAAAATAATAATATTCATTATAAACATTTTTTATTATATTTGAAAAAAAAATGTTATATAATACTATTATAAATCAATAGCAATCAAAAAATTCAAAAATATTACATATTACATATTACATGTTATATATTAAAATAATACATTTATTTTATACAAAAAACATAGGTGAACTTTTATTTATTCTTAAGGTCATTTTTTTCCGCTGTTCCTCTTGCAGATTATCTATATTCAATGGAATACTATACACACATAAAAATCATAATTATATGACAAACATGTAAATATAATAAAATATAATAATATGCATATAAACTTACTTGTGTATTAATGCTCTTGCTCTAAAAGCAGCTAAATGAGCATAATATGTAGGCGCAGGATAACTAACAGATCTTGTACAACGTGCAAACATATGACAAAGATAATATGTAAGTTGTTCAATTTCATTTTCAGGCATTTGATTTTCATTGCATATACATCTATATTTTGTAGGCCTAGCAGTACCCTATAAACATTTTGTATTATTATGCAAATACTTATTATAAATGTAATGATTACATCTATTTTTAATTATAGAATATTAACTTACTTGTATGCTAGTATGAGATACAAGATAAAAATCTATATGAGTTGGATGTGTAATTTCAGTATCAACAATAGTCCCTGCTTGTACATTAAAATTTTTATCATCAGAATTCTTCACATCAGTTGGAAAAAGACGTACATGATGTCGTTTTTGAACTACAAGAAATGTGATTGGGATTTTTAATTCATCAGATTTCTCTAAACGTGCAATAGCTTTTTTTATTGCAAATAATTCTTTATGCATTATTTGTGTAAGTTGTCCTTCGCTTACTCCATCTCTATATATCCAAAAACAACAATACTTATATAACAAATAACTCATATAATTGAAATTTTAAATCTATATTTTATTTAATATTTGAATTTATTTACCGATAAAAAATTAATTTCTGAGGTTTTTGTCTCGTTGTTGTATAAAAGTATTTCAATTGAATGATCATAATTTCTTCCAAATCTTGAATTATTTCTTCTCTCGGTGATTGAAGTCTTATTTCAACATTATACTTAAAAGCATTTGGATCGTGACTTGCTGCTACCTATAATATAATAAAATATTATTAATTATTATATTCATTTATATTATGAATCATTTTATTTTATATTTTATATTAAATCAAATTAATTTTATCATTATAAATCATTATATTTATATGGTTGAAATTAAAAAAATCTTACAGCTGCAATTGAGGGTATATTTATAGCATCAGGTGATGGATGAGTCACGTCTGCACCAATTATCATACATGGCTTATGTAGACAATTTGGACTGAAAACATATTACATATATATATTTACATATATATAATACATATTACATATTACAAAGAATATAAAATAATATTACCGATTAGTAGGAGTAATAATATGATTAATACCATTAAGCTTTGAATTAATTTTTAACAGAATATTCCCAATTGTTGAATCATTTAATTTTTTTAAAGTTTGATTTTTTATACATTGAGTTACAATACCTTCGTGTATTTGAAGTTCAGAAATTTGCTTTACAATACCTTAAAAAAATAAAAAATAAATAAATAAAATATTTTATTAAGCATTTTCTTTTATATATAAATCAATATTTTACTTACTATATGCATTCTCTAAATTTGGAAGTATCACTATTACAAGTAGTATATTTTGTTTCTTTTTATCTTTAAAATATTCGATAATATTACTAATATTTGTTTTAATAGTTAAATTTGTAAATGGAGTTTGTGCTTCTTCAATCTCCATGTTCAAAAACTTACCTAAGTAAGATGATAACGTAATAATTAAGATACTATACTATTGTAAAAGAATATTTTAAATGTCATATTGAGAAATTTCTTTTTTTGATACTAACCACCATGAAGTAGTTTTTCATGTAAATTATATAAATCATGAGTATGCACGAATTTATCCAAGTTTAAAATAGTCCATAAATTCTTTGGTAAAACACAAGGACTAAAAAATTTTTCTGCTTTCCATGTTCCCTTACATACAGTAACTTCTTTTTCTTTATACTGTAATTTTGGAGGCTTTAGAACTCTTGCTGGTACTTTTTCAAATTCTGCATTTACAGAAAAATGAAATTCATTCATTAAAGTTGGCTGCTGATTTAAATTCATCTTAGCAAACTATAAATAAATTAATATTTTATTAATAATAAGAAATTAATTTTATTTAAGTATTTAAATATTAAAAAAACTCTTACACTATTCATAATTTTTTCTTTACGTTTTTGTGTATTAGTTGCTGTTTCACGAATCATCTTAGAAGTTTGAATTTTATTCATTTCTTTGTGTATAACTTGTCCGGCAATTATCGTGCATAACTGTATAAAAATAAAGTTAAAATAAACTTATTATAATATTATATATAATATTATAACTTTAAGTATACTTTAAGTGTATCAGTAAAAAAATATTTTTTTATTGATATTTACCTCAACAGGTAAATAAATTGAGTTATTCCGAGATCCTACCCAAAGGCATGGCAGATTGGGATATTTTATTGAATATTTTTTAATTTGCAAAAAATATTTTTCAACCGAATATAAAGTTTGATCTTCCAAATGAAATTTATTTTCTCTTGGACAATCAACTAATTTATTTACACGATAAGTTCTTTTAGTAGTAGGTTGTCCAGGTAATTCATATTGAATTTTTAATCCCTTTAAAAATTTATTTATATTAACAAGATTGCGTTCTATATCTTTTGGAGTTAAATCCTGTACATTACATAGTTCTTTCATCAAATCAATAACTGATTGACTTTTAGGAAATCCTTTATGTGCAACTAAAATAAAATAGATATTAAATATATGAAATAATATTAATGATATAATTATATTAACATATTACCATCTATATTTAAATATGGTTTAGATCCAATTACAACAGATTGAAATACACCAACCCATAAATCTAATCCATTTGATAATGATACAATCCTTCCTGGTTCTGGTGGTTGAAAAAGTGATCTGCCAACCTAAATATCAATATTATTATTTAAAAATTTAAATATATTAAATTTATTATAATTACAATAAACAATATATTATATACAATTAATGTATAATTAACATGATTATAATACATGTATAACATATAAATATTGTATAATATTGTATAATTATTGTATAATATACAATATTATATATATAATATTATATAATATATAAATAAATCTTTTAATAATAATAATTAAAATTATTTATGTTATGTTAATTATTTGATTATTTTTATGATGAATAATATGAAATAAATTACCATTGTATAATGGTATGCAGGTCCATGACGTAAAATAATATCTAATGCTTGTATACATTTTTGATTCTTTTCAGAATCCATCAAATCACATTTTAGACTTGTTAACCATGACAAATCAAGAGATGCAACTTTATTTAAATATATTTTGAAATTTCTTTCTTTTCCTGTATTAACATCGACAATTTTTATTTCTTCTTCCTTCTACAATATATAAAAATAATTAAAACATTATAAAATAAATCAATATTTTGAATATAAATATATGTATTTGAAAAAAAATAAAATTTAAATAATATAAATTTTGAATATATATTATGATTGAAACAAATTATAGACATATAACTTACACTTTTATCACCAAAAGGAAGAATTTTTGCACTATATGCATTTTTTTTGCCATCAAATGCAGGATATCTTTTTGGACATTGCTTTTTTCTAAATTCTTCAAAAATAGTCCTTAATAAAAATTTTGGTTTATCTGGTGTTATGATTACATCATAATGTATAATATTTGTTTGAAAATTTTGTGCAAAAATGAGTTTAAGCATATTTGTTTCCACAATAATATTTCTACCTAATTTATTTATTTGGTTAGTTCGTTTTGGTATTTGAGCCAAATACATATCATGCATATTTTGTGTAAATGAATCAATTTTTTTTAAAACAACAGCAGTTTCCTAAATTAAAAAAAGAAATACAAAATGAATTCTCTATAAAATTTCATTCCTATATATAAATGTATAAATACCTGCTGTGATTGTTCTGAATGAGATAGCTGTGAAACAGATGACTGTTGCAGACTATGTAATTCTTGTGAACCACTTGGTTGTTGTTGTTCTTGATGACTATCTGACATTATTTCTTGATGTGAGATACTGAGCTGTTGCCTTTGACTATGTGATTGTTGTGGTGAATTA
>NW_006264283.1:0-260 GCF_000469605.1 Apis dorsata | reverse complement strand
TGTTGTTGTTGTTGATTAGGTCTCCATGCTTGTTGCTGAGGACTATTCGACTGTTGCCTTTGATTATGTGATTGTGATGGTGAACTATGTTGTTGTTGATTAGGTCTCCATGCTTGTTGTTGAGGACTATTCGACTGTTGTCTTTGACTATGTGGTTGTTGCGGTGAACTATGTTGTTGTTGATTAAGTCTCCATGTTTGTTGCTGAGGACTATTCGACTGTTGCTTTTGACTATGTGATTGTTGCGGTGAACTATGTTG
>NW_006264282.1:0-488 GCF_000469605.1 Apis dorsata | reverse complement strand
TATGTATAAAATAATATAAAAATGTAAATCAAATTAATATTCCTAATAAAACTTATAATATTTTATATATTTTATATTTTTTTATATTTATTTTTATTGCAAAATTTAAATAAATTTTAATGAAATATTTAAAAGAAATTTCAATGTGTAATTTAATTAAGTTAGTAATTAAATTTAGAATAATATGGAATAGAAGTTTTATTATTAAAAAATATTTATTGAAAAAAAAAATAAATTAATTATCATAATCTAAAAAAACATTAAAAAAATCTTTATTTTAATAAATATAAAAATGAAGCTTTTTTAAAAGAATCATATTCAATGTATTTGATTATTATCCATATGATAATCATTAAATTGATATTTGTCCCAGGAAAATTCATAGATTTCGGTAATAAAAAAAATAAAAAATTTTTAGTCTATACTTACGTTGTTGCTTATGCCTGGATTCCATAAGGATCATTTGTTCGTGTTTGTGCCATGCAGCA
>NW_006264281.1:81593-83595 GCF_000469605.1 Apis dorsata | reverse complement strand
TTTTTTTTTTTTTTTTTTTTTTTTTTTTTTTTTTTAGTGTGTAACTTTAATTAATTTGTTTCTAATACATATGTTCCAAAAATGTGAGAATATCGATTAAAATTGGAAATTCTTGAAATAATTTCAAGCAATATTTTTCTTTGTAAAAACTTTCGTTATAGTTTTAACAAAAAATTATTTGTAAGTTATTGTATAAGTTATTAACAAAAAACGCTGGCTTCTCCTCTTCCACATTATCTTTATCCCCATCTTCTCCTTTTTTTTTTCTTCTCCTTCCCTCTTTTATCAAATTTTCTCTTCCACTTATCCTTTATCATCTTCTTATACATCTCCTTCTTCAAATATATATTATTTATCACTTATTTATTAAAAAAGTTTTATATTCGATTTTTCATACCACAATTTTGAATTTTTATTTTTTGTTAATAACTTGTACACAAAGCCGTAACGAAAATTTCTGCAAAGAAAAATATTGCTTGAAATTATTTTAAGAATCTTTAGTTAATCGATATTCTCATAGTTTTAAGACATTCTTTATTTTATAATACATATATGTATAGATATTAAAAAACTATTGTTGTAAAGTAAAGTAGATGGATGAGTAGTATATTTGATCTTAATATTCTAATTTCATATTAAATTTCAACAATGTATAAATCAACCGCTAATTTATCAATTAATTTATTAAATTACTAAATAATTATTATTCACTATATTTAGGTAGACTAATATATTTATATATTATGTATATTGTAATTGCATCTTCATATAATTTCAATATAAGCTTAATCAATGTATTTCAATAGTTACGGATTTTATTATAATTTTTCTCTTCAATATTAAAATTAATTATTTAAGATAAATTAATTAATTTAAGAAATGAAATATTTATTTGTATTTATCAAACACTATTGTAAGGAAAACATTACTACAATATATTTTCTTTTTCAGCTTGATAAAGTCTTATCACCGAAAATGAACGCTAGACCAAAAAGTGTTTGCGAAGGTATGCTCACAAGAAACTTTTTAAATGAAAATCCGCCGCCAATTCCACCGCCACCCCTTATTTACAGTATTCCTACTACACAAATCTCAGGTATTATTTATAAAATATAAATTATTGTAACAGATACATGAAAATAAAAATTATAAAATATAAAAGTTCATATTTTATATTTCGTTTTATTTTTAACAGATGATAGTTTATCAGATGATGATACAAAAACAACAGCAGTATCGACATCATGCATACATAAAGCCACAATAACAGAAGGTTCATGTAATAGTATTTCACGTAAAACAAAAACTACGAAACGAATAGCTAGACAAGCACAATTAAAAAGGTATATAAAAAAAAAAATTTTATATTGCTATAAAATAATTTAATAATTTATAATTAAAAAAAAAAATTAAAAATATTCCAAAGATTGCGTATGGCTCAAGAAATACAAAGAAAATTAGAAGAAACAGAAGTTAAACAAAGAGAATTGGAAAGCAGAGGTGTTAGCGTTGAAAAAGCTCTTCGTGGAGAAGGTGGTAAGAATCCATAAATTATTATACATTATGATATTATACAATATTATAAAATATATTATATATATTATAAAATATAAAATATTTATACTACAAAAAATATTATTATTATAAAAATTTTTTTCGAATGCTTAAATAAAATGTACTTATAATATTTAGAATGCTCCGATCGAGAAGAAGCAGATTTACTCAGAGAGTGGTTTGACCTTATGAAAGAACGTACAGAATTGCGTCGATATGAAAAAGAGCTTTTAGTACGAGCTCAAGAGGTTCAACTTGAAGATCGCCATGAAAGATTGCAACAAGAATTACGTGAACGCTTAGCTGATGATGGTTAATATTTTATTATAATATTTATAAATAATTAGCAATAGTTATTTAATATTACATAATATTATTAATAATTATTATATAATTTTATTAATGTTCTAAAAAAATAAATATATTTAAATTTTACAGATAATAAAAA
>NW_006264281.1:80904-81499 GCF_000469605.1 Apis dorsata | reverse complement strand
CCAGTGCCGATGTAAAAAAGGAAGGAGAAATTTTAACAGAAATGTTGGAAATAGTCGCAAAACGGGATTCGCTTATTGCACTTTTAGAAGAAGAGCGACAAAGGTGGTGTAGATCTACATGCCAAACATTAACTCCTTTTTCGACACATACAGTTTGTTTTTCGCACGTACCTAATTTCTTTACTCCTCATTTGAACAATACATCTTCTGTGCTCACTTTGATAGTCATTTTAATTACATATGTATTTTTAACTAATTTAATACAATTGTTCATTAATTTTTGTAATGAATCACTAACATTTTTTAAATCTTGATTTTTTTTTAACTTTTTTAATTAATTCTTATAGATGATGTTAAATTTCATTACTTTCGCGCATTTTTATCTTAAAGTATTAAAAAGCATTTAGCTTTTATAATATTTCTATTTAATTTTAAATATTTTCTTTTATATAACTTTATATATTAAAGTTATGAATAGTACTTATAATGCATTTGTTATATATTTTTTTTTCAACTTAAAATAGTTAATATTTATTTTACTTAAATATATTAAATATATTTAATAATGATTATTATACAGTTTCTTCCATTCACT
>NW_006264281.1:73885-80858 GCF_000469605.1 Apis dorsata | reverse complement strand
TATATATATATATTTTTACAGTTTTTATAATCTCTATTATAATTTAATCACATGCTATTCATATATAATTTTTTTTTATTTTCTGCTATAAATATTTTTTTTATATTATGATAAAGTGATATATACATGACTGTGTTATTGTAAGAATGGAGACATTTTGATTGTATTTAAAATTATATCTGGTCATGTATAGAATTAAATCGTATTAGCATCATAAAAATTATAGAAATGTAACTATGTTGATATATATTGTTAACTTTTAAAATATTTTTTGATGGATACTTTGAAAGAAATAAAATATATTATTTTATGTGTTTATGGTAATTATTTCCTAAACACATATCACTTTTAACATAAATGAATAACATAAGAATTAAGAGTCCTGCAGAGATAGTTTTTTAAAGATAATTATTTTTAAATGGATTTTTATAAAAGAATGGAAGTATATTGTATATTTCTATAAGAAATTCTTACTAAAAAGAATTAGAGATTAAAAAATAGACTTTTTATTAGAAAATAAGATATATTAACGATCTGATAACGAATAATAAATTTATTTGCACATAAAAATTTTTTAATATATATATTTTAATATGTATATTTATATTTATTTTTATATGTATATATATTTTTTTTGTTTTATATCGATCAGCATAATTTTTTATTTGCACGAGACAAAAAATATTGTGATTGCATATTTAAATTCTATTATATTTAATAGTTAATGGAAGCATACTTTTCTTTTAGGTATCAAGACGAAGATCGTGACCTTGAAGCTCAAATGTTGGCCAAAGGCCTCAGATTAACACCAATAAAAAAATGTGGTCCTAAGTATTCAGTTTAATAGGAATCACATTATTGTACATATACATTCTATATATTCATTGATAAATTTTATTAAATAAGTAAATTAAGTATAATGTAAATAAGAAGTAAATCTTATAAGGATCAATTTGATCTTAAAAAGATCAAAACTAAAATTTTATGTTATTTTTTTTTTATGTATTGAAAGAAATTCATTTGAAATGTTGTCTTTCATTGTATATGTGCAAATCTCACATATTTTAAAAAATTACAGATCAATTATTATATTTTAGATTCGATTTTTACAGATTATTGTGTAATATAACATTCTTTTTGAGCATATATTTATTATATGCGTTTTTAAGAAGTTTTATTCATTTGTAGTATACATTTTTTATCTATTGTATATTATATATTTTTAAATTGTCAGAACAAACATGGAATTGTATTATAAATGAATTTCAATTCTTGTTGCTTAACATTAAAGGTAAGATAAAATAAATATTATTGCACATCTGTTGTGCAAATTGTACAGAAAATTGCAATATGACATTAATGGATTTGAAGAAAATTTTATGAATATATATATTTTATCAATGCAAAATATTGATCATAATTATAATAATATTGTCACAAGAAAAATTTTGCCTTTACTCAAATATGTAAATTAATCAAAATATGATTATTATACATATATTTGATTATTACAAATATAAAATGTTGTATTTTGTGATTTTAATATAATATTTAAATAAGTGATAATAGTAAATATAATTCTGCATTACAGTAATGTGCATTGCAATATATACACATGTACATTCATATAATTTAAATAAGATGTATAAATCTATTTTTATGTTTACAAAGAGACTGGCAAACGAAATGTATAAACAATTATAAAATTTAAATAAGCCATAAACATGTAAAGTTTTGTATGAAATATAAAATGGACATATATTTACAATTAGAAAATAATATTGAAATCAGCCTTAAATTTCCTTGATACATATTTAAAACATAATATGAATTATGAAATCAATTTTTCAGATATTTAAACAAGAACTTAAAATATAAAAATATCTAGTAATAATATTATAAAAAAAATATAAAGTAATACACTGTAAAGTATTAATTTATAAAAAAATGAAAAATTGATTAAAAAAAAAAATAAAGAAAATTCTAATTATTGCTATCATTCATATAAATTAATAAATACAAAAAATTAATAAATTTTTAAGTACTCTAAATTGCTATTTTATTAAATAAAAATATTTTTATTACAAAAAGCCTAAAGGTCAATAATTGTTCTAATTATGGAAATTCCATTTGAAATGATATACAATAATTAGCAATCATGCCTAAAAATATGGAATTGTGCAACTTGTATAATTAAATAAAAAAAATTATATAAATAATAATAATAAACTGTGTTAATATGAAAATATATGTTTAGTTTAATATTTATAAATTATAAATATTTATAAATAATAAAAATCTTTGTAAATTTATAGAATTTATATATAATTCTATTATATCTAAAACTGGCTTTATATAAGAAAACAAATAATAATGTAATTTATTTATTAATAATAAAATTTAAAATACATGAATGTGACATGAAGTTTTATAAGATGTCAAATCTATTTTATAACTCGTCCGTGGCAAAAATATGCAACCAACCAATAGGAATAAGTATGAAAGTATTCGTTAATCGAGCAGTGGGGAAAGGCAGTGACGAGTGACTACGAATTACAATTAGCGACACAACAAATGAAAGCGTGACGTGAATACGCTGGTTTACCATACCGCGTCGGGATAATGTCGTTCGAGAAGAAAAACGTTATTCGTTTATAAAGCAGGGTACATAAAAGCCCCATAATTTAATCTCGGCACTGTTTTATCGTACAGTTGCCAGAAAATGGAAGCAGACTATCAACCGACGCTAAATCCAACGCGAACTTTGACAGGTAAGCTTGTCTATCGCATTTGTTGACGTTGCTTTAGGTGTCAAATAAACGTTACATCAAGTACATATCGCCAAAAATCGTGATTGTAAAAGTTCATCTGGCATCGACGTTTTTCTGTTCGTTTTAGCGAGAAAACATTTCACGATGGATCTCAGTCTCCTATGTGGATAAGCACATCAATAAGTGACGAATAATTCGCGTATTGACACGATAGTGCGTATTACAAAATCCAAGATTTGATCTTAACTTGATATAGTTCCAATCTTTGGTTTAAATATATATACATATCAGTAAAAAATTCATTCTTTTAAGTTTCATAATAGTGATTTGTAAATACCAATGAAAAATATCAAAATATTTATTGGAGATCATATGTACTGTGTAATGTGATCGGGAAAAATAATATATAACGAGAAACCGCGAGATGTATACTAGTCATCAATTTATTATAATACTTGTTTTGCAAACATATTTTTTTTTGTTATTATTTAGTATCTTTTAAGTATCTATTTATAATGCAAAACCATTGATCAAATAAAGAATTGCTGATGTAGTGTTTTGTGATTCATTGAAACATATTTGATGCAGACAATAATGCGCATACTTCTGTTTGTATAATAGCAATAGCTAATGAAGTCGAAGACCCATACCCAAGTTTGTCAGATTATCATGATTATGAGCCCAACTTGGAGTTTGATGATACTGAGTTACAAACTACTTCAAATAATGGTAAAGCATTTAAATATAAAATCTAAATTTTGATAAAATTAGATAAAATTTTTTATAATAATACAAGTACATGAAAAATATATATATTATTGTTAAAATATTTTTTAATTTTTAAAAAAAATTTTTTTTGAAGAATTTAAATTAATTAATATATTATTATATTATGATCATGAATTATTATATTTTAAATTTTATTTTATTTTATTTTATAGCACAGCTTTTAGAAGAAAAGTTGGATTTAATTAACAATGCAGGAAATTATTTGGAGAGTCCAGTAAGCGATGGAACAATTGAAGAAAACTTTGAAGAAGCTTTGGTAGATGCTCCAGTTATCAAATCCGGTGTGTGACCTTTTATCTTCTGTTAGTAGCCACTAAATGTCATGGCATTTGGGGCTTAGCAGGTGAATTATGTAGATCATTGTATGGTTTATTATTGCATGGTAATAACAATGCATAAAAGCCAAGGTTAAATGACTCTTTTTTTATTTCATTTACAATTAAATTATATTTGAATATTTATTTTTTAAAAGAGTCAAAGGGAAAATGATAAAAATCTAATATAGAAATAAAAAAATAATTATGAATATAATATGCTAATACATGCTAAGTAGCAGAGGATCTTGCTGCATTAGATGGTGAACTTGCGGATGAAGAAGATTATCTTGATATATCAAGATATGGCATTGTAGAAGTGGTTGGTGATGATAATGCTGGTCGTAAAGTAATAGTAGTATCTGCATGTAAATTACCTCCTGTTGGAAAAGAAACTTTTAATTATGCAAAACTTCTCAGGTTTGTATAAAATACATATTTATTATAATAAACATATTAATTTTTTAAAAATTTATTTGATTGTTTTTATAACAATATATTTATTTGATAGGTATCTCACACATACTTTAGATACATTTGTAGAACAAGACTATAGTCTAGTTTATTTTCATTATGGTCTTACTTCAAAAAATAAACCACCATTGTCTTGGTTATGGCAAGCATATAAAGCTTTTGACAGAAAATATAAAAAAAATTTAAAAGCATTATATTTGGTGCATCCAACTAATTTTATTAGAATTGTATGGCAAATATTTAAGCCAGCTATTAGGTAATTTTTTCTTTTTATTACCAATTTATGAATTTTTTTTCAATTAATATTAACTAAAACTGATATTATTTTTATTTTTTTTAGTGCAAAGTTTGGTCGGAAAATGATGTATGTCAATTACTTAGAAGAATTAGCACAATACATTAATCTTGATCAACTTATTATACCTCCTCAAGTAATAGAGTATGTATTTCTTTTTAATTATAAGTGTTTTGATTTTATCTTAATATTAATTGCTTATATTAATTTTTAGACACAATGAACAGCTAATGTTAAAGAATAAAAAGAATTTACCAACAAGTCCACCTCAGAGTACGGTAACAACACCAGTTGGTACCACTCAATTTGGAGCAAGTCTCACTTTTATTAAAGAAAATAACAATGGTGATCCTATACCACCAATAGTGCGACAATGCATTGAATTTCTTGATATGCCTGATGGTATATTTATGAATATATAATTTAGTCTTTATGTATAGAATATCCCAAGTATTTTTCTGTTAAATTATTAACATAGTTTAAGCAAAAATAAGAAAAATATGTTACATAAACATAAGTTCTTTTTATTTAAAAGTTACAATAAAATTATAATCTTTTTGATTTTATTTTTTCTTCAATATAGCATAAGAATAAGTGAATAATATTTATTCAATCTGTTTACACAATTTATATTATTAGAATTAAATTAGAAATGATAATAAACATAACTTGTGTAATCAAATTAAATAAAATGTTGTTAATTCTCATGCTATATTAAAAGAAGAATAAATAACTTACATTTTTATTTAAATAAAATATTTCAGAATTTATATTTACATTTATATTAACATTTTTTTTTTCTTATTTTTACTTATAGAACATGCTGTCATAATTTAACAGAAAAATTTTCGGAAATATTTGCTATCTTATTTAAAAAATAATATAATAATATTATTTTACTATGTTATTCTGTATTTATAGCATTAGAAACAGAAGGGATATTTAGAAGATCAGCTAATGTAGCAGTAGTTAAAGAACTTCAAAATCGTTGTAACCAAGGATTACCAATTGATTTTCAAGGAGACCCGCATATAGCAGCTGTTCTTCTTAAAACGTTTCTTCGAGAATTAGATGAACCACTTATGACATATGATTTATATGATGAAATAACACAATTTCAAGGTAAACATTTAGATTTTTTTTTTTTGTACTTATATTTTATATTCTATAAATATGTTGAAATTTTTTTATTATTTATTTTATTTTAGCTCTATCGAAAGATGAACGTCCAAGAAGAGTTAAAATATTAGTACTTGAAAAACTTCCAGAAGATAATTATCAGGTTTTAAAATATATCGTACAATTTTTATCAAGGGTAAACTATTATTTTATGAATTATATTATTTATTCTTATTTTATAATTTTATAATAAAATATATAAATTTATATAACAGGTAATGGACAGATGTGATTTAAACAAAATGACATCAAGTAATCTCGCCGTTGTATTTGGTCCAAATCTTGTCAGAGCACCACCATCACGTGGAATGTCACTTTCCGCAATAGGTCCCATTAATCAATTTATAGACTTTTTATTTACCCATCAGGATAAAATATTTATTATATAAAGAAAATATAGGATTGAACGCTAAAGGCCTAATTTAAAACGAAATTAATACTTTATCTATGTTATAGAACAGAAATTTTATAAATTTGGCTGCCAAGTTTGATATTGTATGAATTTACATAAATAACTTCGAAGAAAATTTTATAGAATTTTTATTGAAAATTATCAAGTTCCTAAGAATTTCATTTTAAAATGTAAAAACAAGAATCTTCGAAGTCATATCAAACTTGTTGGAACTTGAACGTAACAACTCAACATGTATAATATTCATATTTAATTATAACATTCGTACTTTGTTGATTAAAATATTTTTATATTTAAATATACAGATAGAAAAATACTTGCATATCTAATGTCACAAACAGCGTTTAATTATACAACTTGCACAAAATTTTTTTTTTAGTAAATTAATATAATAATTTCATGGGACATAAAAATATTGTAAATCAATCTGGATATACAATTCAAAAATATGTAAAGTTACATAAAAATTAATGGTATACCAAAGATATATGAAAATATCATGCAATTTATAAAATATAGGATTATTTAAAATTAGCATAATGTAGTAAAATTAGATGGGCAAATTATGTTGTACAGGATGCCTTGCTCGCATAATTTTATTAACTTATATAAGCATGACAAATGTCATAAAAGTCATAATAATTATATTGTTATAATTTATGATATTATGATTATATGATATTAGCCATATAATATTATGATATTAGCCAAAGCAAAAATATAGTAATGAATTTAGAAA
>NW_006264281.1:64437-73802 GCF_000469605.1 Apis dorsata | reverse complement strand
TATATATATATATATATACAGAGATTAATAGCATCATATACAAGTTTAATTTGATTAAACAAAATTGTTTTTTTTAATTATACATACATAAATACAAAGAATTTTGATGTATTGTTAAAATCATATTACAAAAAATTAACAATAAAATTTTTTATTTTTAAGTATAAATTAAGTTATTAATATAATTAGTATATTTATATAATACTTGATTTGTAACTTCCATACAATGAAAATTTATAAATAGCATATTCAAAAAGAAAAAAATAATTCGTATGATTATTTGCCGATTTAAAATAATAATAACAAATAATGAAATTCATTATTCTTTATTATAATTTAACAATTAAATTAAAATCATTGTCAGGGTATCATGTAATGTAATATTTAGTATACTATTTGTTATCACTTAAAAAATGAAAGACTTATAATAATCTCTCTATTATAATATGTGTATCTTTGTACATTTTCTTAAATAGTCCTGCCATTATGGGTTTCTGGGATAAAATAGAGGCTCATTGCCTAATATGTTCTCTGTTATGGAAAAAGACTAACCCAGACCTATATAGAACTGACACAAATACATTCCTTGTTAAGAATAATAAAAGAATAAAAATATTACATAAATATATAATTATTTATATAAAAAAAAATATTAAAATATGTCATTATATATATATATATATATATAAATATTACACAATGTATAATTTTCTAATTATTTTAATGTTCTTTTAAATTTATCTTATTTATAAATAATCACTTCATATATTTACATTTAATTTAAAAATACATTATAAAAGAATTTATCATTTAATGAAATAATGTTTATGTTGCTAGTATAGATGAATTTATGGATATTTAATCCATGTATGTACCTGTGATAGAATAGAATATTGTATTTTAGGCTCACAAATATTGTGCATGTAATTAGTAAGTTCTTTATTTTATAACTAATTAAATCTAATCTGAAATTCGAATCAACATTCCCAAGAAATAACATCGTATTAAATACGTATATATATTAATTAACCTTTTTATTAAAACATAATAGTATTTAAATATATATACATTTATATGAAATACATATATCTAATAATTGTGATGTCTTCTAGCATATATGACATATATGAGTAACAAGATATTTGGTTTATGAGTCAACTGAGGTTCTATCAATGTAATTGAATATTGAAATACATAAAAATTAACTCCCAAAATATAATCAGTATTTCTTACCTTACACTCAGTTAAATTATTTAGGCTACGCAATTTTTTTCTTACATTATATTTTATTCCTTAAAAAATAAAATATTAAAAATTATGATATATGTTGCTTAATGTGTGTGTGTGTGTGTGTGTGTGTGTGTGTGTGTGTGTGTGTGTGTGTGTGTGTGTGCGTGTGTGTGTGTGTGTGTGCGTGTGTGTGTGTGTGTGTGCGTGTGTGTGTGTGTGTGTGCGTGTGTGTGTGTGTGTGTGTGTGTGTGTGTGTGTGTGTGTGTGTGTGTGTGTGTGTGTGTACACATATACACATACATATATATATACACACATTTCTATATATGGCTTGTTCAAAATTAAAACCAATTTTAATAGATATTTCAAGTTAAGATGTATGTGAAGAACCACCACAACAGGAATTCTTAATTGGTTCAGTTTCTTCACCTTCATCTTCAACCACAACAACATTACGACGTATACTACTTGTTCTTGATAATGTAGATTTTTGTTCCATTAGATCTGCATGTTCTATCATTCGTACTGTTAATTGAAAGAACATTTCTTCAATATTTTCATTTAATTTGGCAGAAATATGAAAATGCATAGCTCCTGCTTTGTTAGCAAATCTAATAAAAAAATTTTATATTAAAACAAATTTTATAATATAAGGATAATCAAAAATCAAAAAACTTACTCTTCTGCTTCTTCGATATAAACACGTCTATCCTTTTCAAGATCTATTTTATTTCCAGCTATTGCTAAACAAATTCCACTGCCTAGCATTTTCCTAAGTTCTGTAACCCAATTTATTACCTGTGAAATGAACGTTAATATAGGATATAAAAAAATAGAATAAAATATTTCTTTAAATTTTTACCCTTAAGAATGTATCATAATCAGTAACATCGTAAACTATAATGGCACCATTTGACATTCTGTAATAAATTGGTCCCAATGCATGAAATTTTTCTTGACCAGCAGTATCCCATATTGCCAAGTTTACTTTCTTTTCATGTATAGTCAATTTTTTATTTAAAAAAGAAGCCTGGAAAAAACATATAAAAACATTTCAGTGTTTATCACAATTGACAATCTACCAACCATAAAAACATTACAATCATAATTATATATAAACAACAAATAAATAAATTTAAGATATAAACGAAACATAAAATAATACATTAAAAATTTAGGTACCTGCAATGTACTGATATGCCTATCATTAAATTTGTTTTCAACATATCGTAATGCAACAGAAGTTTTTCCAACACATCCTTCGCCGAGCAACACAACTTTGAAATTATAGACATTATTGGTGCTATTAATTGAACTAGCCATAATTTGTATATAACTAATATATATACAATATGATAATACAATATGACAGTTGGAAATGCGTACAATAATCGTTGATAGAACAATTTATAGAGTATATTGACGACTGACGATCATAACGATGATATTCACGGGTGGGGCCCCTCATGCGGCTTTGTCCCCCTCTACGTTAGTATTTTACAGCAGTGGGGCATATTACGTATCTCCTTCTATACATTCCGCAGTTACATATTTCTTCACTTCATAAATCTATGTAATGTAAGTTATATTTGCTTGAGTAAAACATTTTTTTTTTAATTATGAACAACTATAATCGTTACTTAATCTTTTTATCTATTAAGAAAATAGTAAACTATATTTTAACTTCTCCATATTAGGTGCACGAAACTCGCGCGAGATCCACACTGGACTCGCATGAATAGTGTCTTGGTTTCCTTGACGACAATAGCAAAGTGGGGGAAATGTATCTTATTCACAAATAAAGTTTAGATAACACTGATTTAGAATTACTATGAATTCATGATAGCATACATTTAAATTTTCATTTCTATTTAATGTCAAAATAAGAAAAATCAACTACTTTTTATTTTATCATTTATCAAGAAAGAAATAGAAGTATTTATTTTTACTTTAAACATATAACCGATAGATGGCAAATTATGATTATTTATCAAGTGTTCGTGTCTCGAAGTTCAAAAGATGTTACTGGATTTTTAATGAAAATGATAAATTATGATGAATCAAAAATTTATAATTCATTCCATTATAATTCATGTTCAATAATTTCAATGTTATATGAAAAAGATAAAATTTTATATAATAGTTGTGAATAAAATTTATTTTTGACTTATTAAATTAAAAAAAATTATATCTACGTATAATTTATTTTTCATTGTATTTATTATTCATGAAGATGGCGCTATTTTCACTGTTACTAAGGTACCGCAATTTTATTCAAATTACTCTGACAAAACATATTTTCCTATATATATTAGGAAATTCATTGTTTATATATAAACTTATATAGAAAAATTTAACTAAGATAATAAATCAAATTCTGTTTGTTCTTAAGAAAGTAGAATTTATACTGTTCTAGAACTCTGGTGGTATTTTATCGAACTGAGGTCCAACAAAAATCAAATCTTTTCACCGGAAATCAAACTTATACAAGTAAGGACAAATTTATAATTTAAGTTTCTTATATTGTTAAAACATTTTAAACTGAATACATAATAAATTTTTTTATAAAAATTATATTTATTAGAAATGAAAAACAAGTAATAACAACATGAAAATTATAATTTCTTATTTAGTACATATAAATGCTCGCTTGATTAGAGTATGCAACGGAGCCAGCGCCGTGAGTCTGCGCAAAGAAGTTCTCAAATCTGGCCGTCACCTGTATTGAAAAGGTAAGTACTCTGCTGTCATTAATCTTAACATCTTAATATGAATTTCGCGATCACGTGTCATAAAAATACGATGTATTGATAACATGAGACAATGTCAGCAGCTTTGTAGATTGTCACTCGAAATTACTCACGTGATTAAGATAAATATGTTCCGAGATGTCAGCGTCTTCGGCTCTGAATTCAGAATCTGCCAGGCTGCTGTATCATCATCGATACATTTGACACTTATTTTTCATTCCTGCCTTTTCATCGACTATTCTCTTAATCCGTTCTTATTATACATTATTATAGTCGTTCAAATTTTAGTAGTTTATGTCAAGTGCAACGAAAAACTTTCACCAGATCGTAGGTACCGCGTATCTTCACGGAATTTTCATTGTCGGCATTCATCATTGTATTGACAGGACACCAAATAACCTATAGACAAGATATTCATAAAGTATCGTAAAAATCTGTCAGTTGTTATATGGTATTCATCTTTCAGACCAACGATGATTCCCGCGTTTTACCTGCGCGGTGTTCCACTTGGCAAGTAGACTTGTTTGTTTGTGCGTGCCGTATCATCTGTCATGGCGTGCCCGCTTGTGGCGGGTATCATATCACTGACTTTTTTGATTATTATTCGTACATGTCAGTTAGTGTTGTTATATATGTTGTTTGAAAGAAATCGGACAAATAATTTTCAAAAAATTGATTCGAGGGAATATCATATTTATTTAATATTTCGAATATATATTCTATGTATTCATGGAGATAGGGTTGGTTAAAATAGTGGGAAGGGAAGGAATTGACGATGGCGGCGAACTGTACTGTGCCATGCGCCATGTCGGTCTTTTGCTTGCGCACGTCCTTCGTTTGGTGCATTACATTTGTCTACATTTCTTTTTTTTGTCTTTATGAAAATAGTACATGATCTATCATAAAATAATTTCAATAGAAATCCTATATTAGTTGAAAAGATAATTAATATTATATAAACTTTGAAAATTGATATAATTTTTTATTTTCAACCGAATAAAATAAAATTCAATACATTTTTAGATAAAAATATGATGTTCAATGTTTAAAATTGCTAGACTAATGCATGCTTAATTTTTTTCTTTATTTATGAAAATTTTTATGAATTCAATTTTCTTAATTTTTGTAATAATTTTTAGTGTTTTTATGAATTCAATTTTCTTAATTTTTATAATTTTTAGTGTTTTATTTTTCAATTTTTATTTCTTATAATATTGATAAAAAATACTTTTAATGTTGAAAATATATTTGGAAAATGTTGGAAGTATATTTAATAACAATATCAAATTAGAGATGTTTTGTTTTGATGATGATAGTAATTTTTTATGTTATATATTTATGTTAATATAATAAGATAGTTATATTAAAATAATTTTCGTTATACTTTAATTATAATTATTTTCTCATCATTAAGAATAAATACAACATTTTTATTTACATTTTAATAATTTTTAATAAATTAAAAAATATTAATCTATTAGATCCATTAGATAAATAAGATTAAAATATTCATTATATAAAACATTTTGTTTTATTATGATTAAAAAAAATATTAATATCACCTAGTGATTTAATATTTAATAATGTATTCAAAATGTTTAAATTTATATTTCTCAAATTGAATAAAAAAGATAGTAATGATTTTAACAATATTAGAAGCTATATATCACAAAGATAGAGAAATGTCTCCATGTTTTTATTCTGACCAAAATACCGGAACCTGTTTTATCATAATGTAGGTCATCTCGATCAAATACTTACGACATCATTAAACATCGCCTCAACGAAATCGAAGTTTCTTAGGCTAATATATTTTTATTATTAATTACAATTTTACTCATTGTTTTCTCAATATGCACAGAAAAAAATGTGTTTGCATTTACTTCTACAAAAACGCATACAATTTAGTGACATGTATTTGTATCAAAGGATGGTACCTTCTATTTTTAAAACTGTAGAAGCAACTAAAACTGAGAACGAAAGTTGAACTACTGAGAGTTTAGCATGTCAGGGCCATATTATTCAGATTATTCATTATGCATTTTTTATCTTCGTTATATTTATCCTTTCAATAATATGTAAAACAAAATTATTTTTAATTATTATGAATATTATTTATAATGAAAAATAATTCATTTCAAATGAATTATTGATATTATTGATATATGTATTTTAATTTATTTTTACATTCAATCAATAATAGATTATAATATATAAATATAAATATAATATATATGTTTTTCTGAATCTTGTTTTGCTTTAGAAATAGAAGAAATAATTTTACATAATTTTATGATAATTTTTTGATCATAATTACAAATCAAAAATATATAATATTATATGATAAAATTAAATAGATAAATTATAGATATCGCAAATTTATTATCAATTGTTATTAGTTTTTGTGTTTTGATCTTGACACTCAATTTATAAACAAATACGTAAAATATAGGTAATGTTTAATATGCATGCAGTCAAGTCAGAGATTTGAGTCGTATCGGGATGAAGAGACAACCGATCAACAAACCACGTGGCAACATCGCTATACCCTCCTCTTTTTTCCCCCTTCCTATTGCTTGATGTCCCTTATATCGTCTCCCACTATAATCATTGACTACAACGAGGCGAAAGCACATTTACATTTTTTTGCGTACCGTACGTTGCAACATTTTTACTTTGAGATTTCAACTACTGATGGCGCCACTCCCAGAATGAAAAATATATTGTTTATTGAAACTGAGATATTAGTACTTTTAGATATATATACCACAGGAAATCTATCGCATTTTATATTTTTATTGTAAAATGAAATTTACAGATATCAAATTTTTCATTATATTAATCAAAATTATTAAGATTTTATTTTTACGAATTTTTTTTTATATTAAAATGAATTTATATATGTGATAAATTTATATTTAATAATTGTAGAGACAATCTTCTAAATTATAATATCGTAGAATATAATAGATGTGAGATGCAAGAGTATAATACTAATATTAAATCAAATCATTAAAACTTTATTATATTCCTGAATAAAATCATCCTTGAAAAAAACAAGGACAGATAGGTAACATACACAACAAATTTGGTATATTGCACGAAAACTGGTTTGCCTCCATGCATTTATTATAATGCATGTCAAACGAATGTCATTATATATTTCTAAATGTTTAATGAAGGTGCCAAAATATATAAAATATATTCTTTAAATTGTAAATTTTAATATTGGATGCTTCTTGTAATATATCAAGTGTTACTTTTTTAAAATTTAAATTAAAAATGATATAAAATAAAATATAAATAAGTAATTAAAAACTAGATAGTTGACAGAATATCTTTTCTTTAAATTTAGTAATAAATATAACGGAGACATTGTTTATAAACACGATAGATATATATCGTTCGGTAAATGTCATATCATATGCATATAGACAATAGATTTTGAAACTTAATTTTTTTTTAAATTAAACTAATGAATGAAAAAATTTTATTTTGCTTTATTTTTGCTTTATTTTTTTTTATAAGGAATCATCTAATATCCGCTTGTACATACTATTTAATTGCATTTTGTGTATTTTATTAAAATATATATTATAATTTTATATTTTCTTTTCTTCTTTCAAAATTATATCGATTTTGAAAGAATAATTTCAAAATTATATATTTAATTATATATCTTTTTATTGATAATTAAAAATATATTGTATAAAGTTATATATATTGTATAAAGTTATATATATTGTATAATATTTATAATAACTAATATAAATTATATTAGTTTAAAACACAAGATTTATTATATTATATAATTATAATAATACATAAAAATATATTTTATTAAAATAATAAATATAAAAAATCTCTGCACATTAATTTGTTTAATTTGTATAATTTGTAATAATGATAAAAATTATTAATAATTTGTAGAAAGATTACATATTTATATTCTACTACAATAACTTTTACACAAATGTAACTGTGATGTATAATGATAAATGGCAGGTGATTTTAGTGTTTCTATATAGAAAAAAATGTTTATAAAGTGTCTATTTCTTGTAGCACTTGTTTTTCTTTGCAGTTTTATCGTGTAATATAAAGTGGGGATTCGTGAAATTCTGGACGCCCCCTAGTAGCATACGTGCGTCACAACGTGTAGCGTCTTGCACGTATACTGTCAAGCCAAAATCGCGGTGTTAGTTACAGAACTGGCAACGAATCGATGTAAACAAGTAAAATAAAGATGGTGACGATCAGTGATTTTTTCGTCATAACAAATTATCGCGATTGAACTTTTTACATGCTTTTTATATATTATACGGACAGAACGGAGCTAATTTCGACTACTGTCACGATCATCGAAACATGCTGTTTTCAGTAAAGGTACATTATTTTCAGGACGCGTTAAACATACGGTTAAATTAACGATTATTTTATCTTTGTACCTATATGCAATTCTTCTTTGTAGGTAATTACTTACAATTATAAACATAAACCGATAATAAATTGTGAAAAAAGATATTGGAATGAATTTGGTTGGGATAAACTTTTATTGGTTTTTTATGAATTTGTTATCATGTGATATGATTTCTTTATGTAAGATCTTATAAAATTTTAATCTGATCATTTATATGTTGATTTAAAAATATTATTTAACATTTTGACTTTTACAGAAGCAGTCTGAAAATAACGTGCAAAATGTTTAGTTTCCATAAACCAAAAGTGTATCGATCTAGTACTGGATGTTGCATCTGTAAAGCTAAATCAAGCAGGTAAGCAACATAATAATTTCAATAAATATTATTTAATAACATAATTATTATTTAAATATTTAATAAAATCATTATTAATATTAATCTTAAAATTATAATTAATTTATAATTCCTTTTTTTCTTTATAGCTCAAGATTTACAGATAGTAAAAAATATGAAGATGATTTTATGGAATGTTTTCAACTTGAGGAAAGAAGAACTGGAGAAATTTGTAATGCATGTGTACTCTTGGTAAAAAGGTGGAAAAAATTACCTGCAGGAAGTAACCGCAATTGGAGACATGTATGTTTTAATAAATATAGTATTATTTATTTTTATTATTTAATTAAACATAACAACTACAAAATACATTATATTTTTGTTTCATAGGTTGTAGATGCACGTGCAGGACCTGGTATTAAATCATTGACAAAATTTAAATCAAAAAATAAAAAGAAAATAAAAGATATACCGGAAAAGTTTGAAAAGATTATGAAGAAAAAACATATGTATTTAAAAGCAGATAGAGATCGGGAACAAAGCCCAGCAATGAGTGATGATTTAACAGGTTAGTAATGTTATAGTTTATATTATTAAATAAAAAAGTCCAAAATCATAATTTTATCTTTTTTTT
>NW_006264281.1:59544-64234 GCF_000469605.1 Apis dorsata | reverse complement strand
TTTTTTTTTTTTTTTTTTTTTTTTTTTTTTTTTTTTTTTTTTTTTTTTTTTTTTTTTTTCTCTTTTCTTTTTTTTTCTAGAAGATTATTTGAATGGAGATGGTAGTAAAGGTTCAAGTCGAGCTGGTAGTCCTGTAGGTAGTGATGATATTCCAGTAACTGAAAAACAATTAGATATGCAAGATGATCCAGAATCAAAGGATGACTTAACTGTCAGTGGTTTTATTGATTTAACATATTTTAAAAGGTTAATCTCATTATTAATTTTTATGAGTGATTACAAAGTTTATAATAATTTATAAATATAATTTGATATATTTTGTTTGTTTTTTGAAATGCATATATAATTTTAGGGAAATTATTTGTTGTGGAACAATATTTAAAGGTCGATATGGAGAAGTAATAGTGGATCCTTCATTGATAAAACCTTGTATTGGTTGTATAGCTAGACAACAACGACAACAACAAACAAATGCATTGAGTTGCAGTCCTGTGCATAGTTCTGCATCTGCCAGCCCTGTTCACAGTTCTGCATCTGCTAGTCCTGCCCATAGTGTAGAGTCTAGTACAGAAACAATGGTCTCTAAGCAAGCAAGTAAAACATTTAGTGATTCATCGTCAGATTCTGGCTATGACGAATCTTCCAACCAAGGAGTTGGTGAGAGTAAAATTACCAAAATTATTCAAAATGCAAGTGCTACTGTAAAACCAGCAGTTAAAATACAACCATTGAAGAGTGTTCAATTAAAAGCTATACCAGTATCGGAAGCTGTCAGGTTAAAAACAGATGTACCAATTAAATTGGTACCTATAAAACAAATTGATCAATTATCTTGTAAACCATTATCATTAGTTTCTTCTGCTAATGTTACTTTAAGCAGTAGTACTTCACACTCCATTGTTACCGTCCCAAATAATCCACTTGTCGATTTTGCCATGCACGCAGCCTCTTCTAGGCAATCAGTCTCTAATTAATGTCAGTCTTTTATAGAATTTTAATTTATTTTTTTTTTTTTTTTTTTTTTTTTTTTTTTATTTATTTTAATGTTTTGTCTTTTGGCAACATTTGTGTTTTTTTTTTTTTTTTTATTTATTTTAATGTTTTGTCTTTTGGCAACATTTGTGTTTTTTTTTTTTTTTTTTTTTTCTTTTTTTTTTTCATATATAGTTAGATGTATGCTATGATGCAAAATTGTGTGTTATGTATGCTATTATTATCTTTTCAGATTACAAAGGCTCTGGATAAGAGTATTTAAGTTTTATCATATTGAACACAGAGATTTATAATGTTATAAATGGTGAAAAAAAATTTTGTAATTAAAATAACTGTTGTAATATACAGTAGATAGTGCTCTTAGAAAAGATTGCACAGAATTCATGTCCTTAATCGTTGGTTGTTAAAAAAAATATATATATAATTATATATATTATATTGTCTTTATGGACATGAATTCTTGAAGTATATTCAACGTCTATTAGATAATTTTTAAGAATGATAGTAAAAAAAAAAAAAAGAGCACAATGTTTCTACTGAAAACCGTTTGTAGCATATATAAAATGCTCATAAACTGCCATATATTCTTAATCGATAATTTTCTATAAATGATGTTATCAGTGGAAAATTATCAATTATTTATAAGTTAAATAATTAGCTATGTACATCAAAACACTGTGATGACATTGTAATCTAATGAGATATAAGATTATTATTCAACAAATGGCAGTTTATAGTACCTTCATTCTAAGCATTAGTTGATGTATTCTATGATATAAAGGTTTTCTTATCCATGGCTTTTTGTTTTCTGGATTATCTATCATTATAATTATATATGTGAATATTTGTATAAAGTTCCAAGATGCCAATCACATTTCAAATATTTGGGTCCAAAAATTTTAAAAAAGAATTTACTTAGGGTCATGATAGCTACATTGTACCAGATGCATTTGATATGATTCATATAATAGTCCATGACGTTAAAATTAAGTAATTCAACTTAAGAAATGAATGTATTCAGGTACTATAAATCCTGAATGACCCAATAATAATAGCAATAATATGAAAAGTAAGTTTATAATAAGATAAATAAAGTCTTGAATAGTATCATATCGACATGATGATATATTTAGGCAGTATTATTAGAGAGAGAAATTGAGAATATGGCAATCAGATTGGCAAACTGGACCAGTAAAAATTCATTATAATATTTCAGGGTGACTGCAGCATTAATATAAAAACAATTTATTGACAGAGTATCAACATATGAAATAAGTATAATGCTAAATAAGTGAAAACTGTTAGTTCCTAGTTTACAAAGATGGGCACATAATTCAACAAAAGCACATGAATGTACCTGTTAGAAACAGATTTCTGTGATCATTGGAATATTCATTTTCGTTTCTTTTCTTTTTTTTTTTTATCATTTGTTTTTTAGTTAATACATAATCTTATGCGCACAAGGATAATCTAAATTAAAATATATATTTCTAACCCAGGAGTGATCACAATGTTTTTAGAAATGATATTTTATAAAGTGCATCTAAAAAAATATATAAATTTGATATTATAAAAAGAAAAAATTAATTATTTTGTATCCGAAGTTAAAATAATCTTAATATTAAAGCCAAAGATATGAAAAATATATCCATTTATTTTATATTGAAAGTAAGTAATTTGACCAATATACATTTTTATTCAAATATTTGACTAATAAGTTCAAAATTAAAATTAGGAATGTGCAATATATAGTGTTTTTATATAATATCATGCATAATACAAAGTTATTTTATAATTAACTTTTAATATTAATATACTTCTGGGATAGTAGCAATCTTTATAATAAAATTTTTCTTACATTTTTTCTTACATCATTTTTCTTATATAGATATCTAATTTACAATTTCAAAACGCTACATTTTTGCTGCCCATCTGGCTTAAGCTCATTGACAATCGTTATTTAACAAGGAAATTATAACAGTTTTTCATATAAAATCAAACATCGAAATGATGATTTGTCTAAGGACAATGTTAATCACCTTGTCCTTCTACAAATTTTAATTGTACATTTCTTTGGACTAGGAGACTTTCTGATCTCTTTACTGTGAATATTAATAACTATGTTCTTGTTGTAACTCACATATGTTATGATTTACATAATAATTAATATATATATCAAGAATAAAGGTTGGATCATAGATCTGTAATGTATATTTAGCATTTTGTATATTGATTTTTTTTTAAGTGAAAATAAATTTTGCAACTTGAAAAGCTCAAATTACAATTAAGATTTCTATAATATACTCAATCAATACATAATATATAATTTTTTTAATATAATCTTTATAAACTTTCTATGATCCTTCCTTAACAAAATGAAAATAAGAAATACTTGTTTAACTTATTTATTTTGTAAGTTTATTTACTTGCAATACATACTATTCCTTTTCTATATGAATTTATATATATTTTTATACAAATTAATCTTTGCTTTTTATGGAATAAAGTTTAGCACTGCCAGGAAAGAGGGACATAAGAGGACATTTGAGTCCAAGTCAATCTGCTGGCAATTCAATGAATTATTTATTTTCGATTAGCTCGTATATCTAATATATATTAATCTATTATTGAATTATTTACATTTTAAGAGAAAAGAAAATTATTATTATAAATGGTGCCCACAGATTGATTGAACAACATTCAAAGAAAAGCATTAAAATAAGTTTATATAAGGAAATTTTGTAATAAAAACAAAAGTGGTCTCATATTCAAAGTAAAAGTTACGTGATATATAAAGAATACAAATAATTGCGTGCGTTTTTAAATGGAAATGTGAATAATACATTAAAATTTTATTAATTAAAAGAATATATATGATATATTGTATATGCAGCTAGAGAAAGATATACATGCGATTTATTGTAAATAGCTGCAGAAGAACATCAAATAATCTTACATAGATATAATGTATAAAGTTGAAATTAAAAAAAAAGTATAATCGATTATTTAGATATATTCTAAAAATGGAATAATCGAAATTTCTATTCATTGCTAACATGTAACTTAAATTTGATGTTTTTTTGTTACAAAGATATATATAATAATATATGTTGATTTAAAGTCTCAAGAAAATAATACTTTTAAATATATTGTTTGTGAGATCTATTGAAAAATATCGAAAATATCACGAGAATGTTACAAGAACAATTATGTACTTAAAAATTTTATTCGTCTTCCTCTTTCTATCTTTCTTTTTTTCTTTTTATCTCTATTTTTCTATATTTTCCCACTTTTTTTATAATATTTAATTATAAATACAAATTATTGTCTAAAAAAAAAATATTAATAAAATATTCATTTTAAAGTGATAAAAATTTATGACCATATGACTTCAATAAATCTTACAAACATTATTATTATAATTATTTTAAAGAAATGAAGATATTATACAAAATTTATTCAAAATTTACAATATGTCAGTTTTTATTTTTTTCTAGGGAAAATATAAATAGAAGAAAATCAAATTATGAAAAAAATTAACATAAATTATTGATTTTTATATTAATATTTTATTACATCAAAATTCACGACATGAAAATTCGTTTTAATATGTTGAATACGTTAATATTATAATATATCTAAAATATAAAAAAAAACAAAGTACATGTTACATGATGAAAATGTGATTTTGATAAAA
>NW_006264281.1:57366-59344 GCF_000469605.1 Apis dorsata | reverse complement strand
GCAAATCGTTGATTTCAAATTGCATTTTTTTTTTTTTTTTTTTATTATATTTTACAAAACAAGAATTAATTAAAAGAGAAAAACAGGGAAAAAGAAAGAAAGAATCCGTGAGCGAGAATACAAAATAAAAAAAAAAATAATGGTGCAAGTATTTTACTACAGTGACCTGGCAGATTCCGATATTTAAATATTTTGCGATGAGAAACATGAACAATTTTTCCGAAAAAATTATTCTGTGTAAATTTCTTTTCTATGTTTTTGTGTAACAAATTTAAAAAAAAAAAAATGAAAAAAGAGGATCGTAATAACTCGACGTAAAAAATCCTTGAATTGATTTTACGATCTATATACAAAAATCTATTTGATAAGAAAAAGGTAATTCTTTTCTACTTTTTTTTCCATTTACGATGCTTATTTACATTCAATAATATTAAACAATTTATTGAGAAATAATTTATATAATTGCATGTTTTTATATGCACATATTGAAAAATTATGGTGCAACTCTCGGTCTGAATATTTTGAATGTTTTCGTGCGTTCTTATCTTATGCATTACATGCCGGTGTTTGTTCTTGTATATATTTTTGTTCCTTTTCTTTCAATTTTTTTTATTTTTCTTTTTTGTTTTTTTTTTTTTTTTTTGTTTTTAATAAGTTTCATCTATAAATATTTATATATCGCATTAGACATTTTTTTTTAAATTTATACAAATTGAGAGAGAAAGAGACAGATTAAAGAGGAATGACAATTTTGAAGCATGATATAGCATAGAAAAAACATATAAATGTAATATATGTTTTATAACGTCGATCTCGCAAGAACGTCTTAGTTATATGATAATGGTGATGGTGGTGGTGGTAGTGATGATGATGATAATGATGATAATGATAATGATGATTTGCCCATTGCAATTGTGCAGTAAACACGAGAGAAAGGAAAACTTTTACATCAATTTATTAAAGATATAACGATTGTGAGACTGATCGATGTATTTAGCAGATAATTTTTATTTACATAAAACTATTAGAGATAGGCGAAGATATATTGTACTATTCGTACATATATTATTATTAATGAAATTCTAATGATAAAAATAAGAAACGAGGACTGCCGCAACAAATATTTCTCGTTATCAATGATTATTATATACATACAATATGAAATATTTGTACATACATACAAGCATATATATTAATTCTAGATTACATCTAATTCCAATCATTGTACAATGATCATGGAAATATTAACTCGTTGATCGATTATCCCATGGCTTTTTTTTTAAAATATGCAATCAATGGGGCAGTTGATTATTATAAATGAAAAAAACAAAGTATGTCACTTTTCGCTATGTACAATTTTGTAATAAAATAATTTTATTTTTAAGAAATCCGTCAGTCACGCAAATTGTTAAATGTTAATAATTGTACGTTCACGAAATTATCGTGAAGATTTTTAACGTAGATCAACGTAACATTTTTTCATGTTTTATTTTGATTGATTCTCATTTTTTGTAGAGAAATTTGTACATTGAATATAGCTTACATTTATATATATATTATTTTTTTTTTCCTTTTTATTTTTTACAGTATATGCGTCGTCATGATTTTTAAAAACAAAATAAAATCGACAAATCAACACCAATCAAGGTGAATTAATGAATTTGTACTATATTATATAAAAGATAAACAAAAATGTACATCTACTATATATTATACATTATATATATACATACATACATACATATATAGAAAAGTCTGTGAAATACCAAATTTTGATAGATAAATAACATAAATCATAAATATATAATATATAAATGTCTTATATTTTTATATAAGACATAATTTAAAAATGATGTGGAATATCTAAAAAAATGTATCTCTAAATTTTGTTTTGCTTTATATAGATTTAATTAATTAATTTTATTAAAAAAACAATTTATTATTATTATATAATTATTATGATTATTATAATTATAGT
>NW_006264281.1:52813-56902 GCF_000469605.1 Apis dorsata | reverse complement strand
CTACTACTACTACTACTACTACTACTACTACTACTATTATTATTATTATTATTATTATTATTACTATTATTATTATTATTATTATTAATATTGTTATTATTAATATTATTACTATTATTATTGTTATTATTAATATTATTATTATTGTTATTATTAATATTATTATTATTGTTATTATTTTATTATNTTATTATTATTATTATTATTATTATTATTATTATTATTATTATTAATTATTATTATTATTATACTATTAATTATGTCTTTACTGTTCTGCTGTGATGATTAGTCAGACGTATTTAAATTGTCTTTTAAAAAATCTTCAGCAAGCTGTTCAAATGATTGTAAGTGAGAGTTCGCTATTGCGGGGATTCTCAAAGTGAATCGAACAAATATAAAGTTCGTGAAACGATTGAAAAATTTGAAAAGTATAAAATTAAGAAATTAAAATTAAAGCATTTTGCATTTGAAATATTAGAAGATCTTTATTGAAAAGCGATCTTATGAGATTAATTCGAGCAGCTTTTTAATTCTTCATAAAATGTTTTTATATAGAAATAAGATTATACAATTAAATAATATAAATTTGACTGATAAATTACGAAGGTTTTTACCTTATACTGTACAATTAAAAAAAAATAATAATAAAGAAAATCATAAAAGTGCAATTACAATGGTGTAGTGAAGAATATTTTTAAAATTGAGTAAAATCTAGAAAAAAAAACAAAATGAGTATCGAATAAAAGTGCAAAATGCTTACTCGAATATTATATATATATATATGTATGTATATATGTAAATCCATATTAATTACATATATATATATATATATGTAAATCCATATTAATAGTTTTTTGTAGAAATTCTTTGTATCCATATCTTAAAAAAGAAAGATTAGACCAATAATAAAAATTTATAATTTGAAAAAATACAAAAAAAATAAAATTTGAATAAATATCAAATATGGTGCTAAGTGCAGGAAGCTTGAGAAACCCTGCTCTACCGAATTATGTTCAAAATTGTTTTTAAATTCTATAATATTATTTTTGAATCAATAATTTTTTATCGATCATATGAATAAGATAGGAATATCGATTAAATGTTCTCATAATTTTCTTGTAATTATTATAATTATAAATAAGTTTTCAAACTAATGGAATCAAAATCGAACAAATACAATTTTATAATGCAACAAGAACAATTTGCAATAACTAGATTTTACTGGCGTAAAAAACCATCATATATAACCAAATTTCTCCTGGATATTTTTTTCATGAATAGGAATTAAATGTAAGTGAACGCAATAAGATCTTGCATTTTTTTATATACATATATTAATAGAGAATATAAGAAGCACATGTTACTATTATTATTCTTAGAGACATTAAATAGTAATGTTTTATAATTTATATATATTTACATCTATATATACGTATAATATAAATAGGTAAAAGTGTATATAAAGATAATTAAATTTTTTTACATTTTATTTACGATATATGTATATATATAATACATGTTATATATATTTACACATATATTACAAAATAATGCTTGTGTACGTCGCATACCGAATGAACATTTTTATCTACTACGTGATAAATAGGTCACGCGAGAAATTATGTACTTATTCCAATTGTTAAATATTGATTAAAATATTGTATATAAAATTCATAGAATTTGTCTTGAATTTTTCAATTAAATTTACATATATGAATCTTATAATTTTTTGATATTGATAGTTTATTTGCTGACATTAAAATATTTAACAATTCAAAATTTTATATAGAAACAAGTTACTTATCCATTTTTGTATGCTATTAGTTTCAAATATATAATCTAATGTTTATGATTAATACTTGTATTTATTTTAATCTTTCAGATTTAAACAAAAATTTGATGTATAAATAATTATTTTTTATAATATATAAATATATATACAATATTTTGATAATTGAAAAAAAATTAAATATAAATTATTTTCATTAATTCTAATTAAAAAGATTCTATATAATTCTTCTATATAATTGTAACATCATTCACATGTTTTTCACAGAAATGTCACGTGTTGACGGCGTGAGAATAGTCGTCATATTTTTATTCTTTTGAAATGAGATGCACAAGTTTCTCTAATGTGATCATCTTTCAGTTCATATTTCTTCAACTGGTTATTTTATTAAAAATAAATTTAAATAGTAAGTAAGAATAAATTTCTATTATTAATTTTATATTATATCAAAAAATATTTGGTATTAAATTATATTTAGTATTAAAATAATAAAATAAAATAATAACGCAAAATAATTTGAACTAGTATCAATATATTATATATAATATTTTTATATATGAAAATAAATTTGAAATTGTTATCTTATGATAGCGTTAGAAATATAAAAAAATCTTTCTCCATATGAGATCGATTGGTAGTACTGTTCACGACGTGAAACAAGTGTATTTTTTTTCGTCGTATATTATATGACAAAAATAGTGTTCTAAATATTTGATATTTCTTTGTAGACAAAATTTAATAATGATAAAGTTCACCCGACCGCGATTAATAACATTTGATGTTACTGATACGTTACTGATGACAAATTTGGAAAAACATTATGCCGAAATTGGTTCTCAACACGGCCTGTCAATTGATCCACATAAATTGGCGCGAAGCTTCAAAAACAACTTTCGTAAACTTAGTCTAGAACATCCTGTTTATGGTAAACACACAGGCATTGGATGGAAAAATTGGTGGAGACAAATAGTTCATAATATTTTCAAAGAGCAACACAATTACATTTCGGATGCTACTTTGGATAAGGTGATAAAAATTTTCACAATGTTGAAAATTTAGAATCTATAATGAAATGAATAAAATAAAATCTGATATTTTTATTTAACAAAGAATTATTTTTATATTTTTATATAAAACCTTTAGTTATATCAATATATGATCAATGGTATGATTTATGAAATGATTTAAAAATAAGATTATTATTTTTAGAAATAAATTAAACTTAACAATTGTTTTAATTTAATTTTTAAAGTGAGTATAAATTATCTATATTTTATCATTACATATTTTTTTTTTATACCAATTTTATATTTACGATAATTGAAATTTTTATTTTTACCAATTTAATTTTTGAACTTTTATGTTCATATAAAAAAGATACAAAGATTATAAAATACAGGAAGTATTATTAGAAAAAGAAAAATAATTACCGAAAAAAATCTAACCTAAACTCATACCTACTGTCGATGACCTTTTTTATCATTATGACCCGTAGGTTGCTAACAGTTTGATAAAGTGCTATGGTACGAGCTTATGTTGGCATAAATATCCTGGCACAATTGAATTACTGGAATATCTACGAGAAAAGGACTTGATTTTGGGTGTAATATCAAATTTCGATGAGAGATTGGAAGCGGTACTTAAAGACACGAGAATACGTTTTTATTTTTCTTTCGTTTTAACATCTTATGATTTCGGTATTGAGAAACCAGATACTTTAATATTTAATGAAGCTCTTAGATTAACAAAAGAACGACATAATATCAACATAATTCCTCAACAAGCGATACATATTGGTGATTCTATTAGTAACGATTATATCGGAGCGAAAAATGCTAATTGGAATGCTATTCTTGTTCAACATAATAATGATGTTATAGATGAAAAAAAAGTCCCTACGAAGGATGTATTTAGAAATCTTCGAGATTTGAAAGTACATCTTTCCACACTTTTAGATAAAGATATGTAATGTACATAATATAGTCAAATAAAAATTGAAAATATAATATTTTATAAATCATCATAAAATTCATATTTTAACAAAAAATAAATTTATAGGTAAGATTATAACAAAAAAAAACAGAAGATTATAAATATGTTTATTTAACAATGAAATTAAGTACCGATTATATAATACTCTATATTATATTTTATTAAAATTAATAAAATTATAAATATATTTTATTAAATTAAAATTAAAAGATTTAATATTGTTATATATATAAATAATAAGATAAACGAAAAAATATATCATAATTTTATAATATATCCTTTACGCAATATATATTTAAATTACAATA
>NW_006264281.1:47154-52002 GCF_000469605.1 Apis dorsata | reverse complement strand
AATAATGAATTTTTAATGTGATATTATTACTATTTCATAATAAACATAAAATAATTTTAAAAATATATAATTATATATAATTATATATTTATTATATATATTATATATAATTATTAAAATTATTTATATTTTTATATAATGCTTTCTATATTTTATTCATCTTTGTATTTTATTTATTTTAATATATTTTATTTAAAAACTAGATAAAAACAATATGAAGTGAGAATATTTAAAGTATTTTATTGTATTGTTGATAATGATAGGAAGAAGTCATCGTTTTCTAATCTTTTTACTTCCGTTCTAGCAAGATATTACTGATCATGAATTCTACTAAAATAATATAATTCTAAAATAATTTCAAGTTCTCAATTCACGAAAATAAAAATCCATTAAACAATGCTTAATTTTAAATTTTAAATTGTTTCAAGATTTTTTTTATTGTATTATTTATTTATTGTGTTCATAAACATATCAAGAAAATGTTTTTTAAATTTTTAAAATATTTTTTTCTTTTAAAATTAAAATTTTAAAAAACATAAATATGTACATTCATACATATTATTGCTAGTAATGAAATATAAAATGTAACAATCTCATCGTTACATTTCTTTTAGCCTACACTTCCTACGGCATATTACCACTACAAATATTCGGCTTATACGATTCCCTCCTCATGTCTACGACAACGATACGATACGATATAACTCTCGTTCAGTATCTCGCTAAACTCTTGCAGAGAAAGAAGTTTTCTTATGATTTACCAATCTTCTATCAGTTGAAGAGGTTAGAATGAAAATTTATTGTTCATTTTAAAAATTCGTGATATTTGTGTGAATTTTTTTATTGAAAAAGAAGTGAATTCACGGTCAATTTGTGTTTCATATAATTTTGTGAATATTAATTATTCAAATCTTTATTTTAATAAGAAATAAAAAATTATTTGTTTGGTTACAAACTTCTTTAAATTGATATTGTTTATTTTCTAAATTATAACTTATAAATATTTATTGAAATTGCGATTCGTGATTTATGTGCCAAAATATATGAGAAAAAATATGCATATAATTATTATTCTTATTCTTCAAAATTTTGAAAATTTTAGATAAAAAAAATTAGATTTTAAGAAAGAAACAATATTAAATGCAAAATAATTTATTAAATAATAGAATATAATATAAAATTAATAAAATAGAATATATATATAAATTAATATTTAATTATTTTATTTGAAATGTTACTAATTCAATTGCAGAATTTTAATGTAAATTAAAAATTATTTTATAAGATTAATGAAAAATATATGTAGAAACATAAACTTTACAATAACATTTTAACTAAATTTTAACTAAATATATAGTAATATATTTTATGTACATATATGATTTTATTTTAAATTATAAATTGTGATTTTTATATTATATATATATTATATTTTAAATTATAATTTTGATAATTTTTCATTGTGAAATGATTTATAAATTTGAAAACACGATTATGTTCAATTTTTTTATTTTCGTATGTAATTATACTAATATTTTTATTTTAATTTTTTGTAAAAATTATACGTATATATTTTCTTATATTAAATTTAATAAATTTAGTATAGAAAATCAAAAGATTAATTAATATTAATATTAACAAATATTAGGAGGCGAGAAAAACGGAAGATTGCGACAGTGAAAAGTAAAAATTATTGTTGAAACTTTTCTTGTAAATGAACTCAGTCGAAAATTAGTGTATATTCTGACTTTTAAAAAATTCAAGAAAAGATTTCAGAGTTTTCATTTAAAATTATTAAAAAAATTATAAAAAAAACTCATCTAAAGAAGTTCAAATATGAACAAAGGAAGGCACAAGAAAATATTAATTTTACTTGCAATCTGCTTGATAGCAGTATTTGCAGAACCTGATCCTTTAGATGAACTTTTTTATAGTCGATTTTCAAAAAATCGTGATGAAGACAAATGCTATGATGACAATGGAAGAGCACAGGTTCGTAATTTTATTTATTATATTTACATAAATATAAGTATTAAAATAATTTATTTTTTTTATTAATAAATTATTAATTTATTTTTTATTTCTTTATAATATTTATATAATTAAAATAATATTTTTTTATTTAATTTCGATTTACAAAAATAATAATATTTAGTATATCTAAATTACATTATATATACATAATTATTACATAATTATTTTTTATTAATTTAATAATAATAATTTTTTAATTTATTTTTTACTTTTTTCAAAAGAATATACATTATCCTTCACAGTTATATTATTTTATATTTGTATTATTTCATTAAAATATAATAAGCATGAACAGACTTTTAGTTATTTTGTTTTTTAATCATTAAAATTTTAATTTTTTTTTTGAAGATGTTATTGCATTAGGTTATCATTTTAAAGATTCGAAATTACATCAATTTTCGATAACTATAAATAAATATAACTAAATAATCGCTCTGAATATTAAAGGATTTAATAAAATTCTAATTTTTATTTTTCTAATTTTCCTTTTTAATTATTTTTTTTTTATTTTTTTAATTTTAATTTTAATTTTAATTTTAATTTTTTAAAAAAATTGAAATTTAATTAATTAAATTAAATTTTTTTTGTTCAGATATTACAGAATTTTATAGGAAATATGTTATATATATCCGAGACGAAATCTGATAAATATTAATATCTTGGTCGATCTTATAACATTTTTGTCTACCATTTTACTAGCATTTAATATAAATATTATGTTTAATTTAAAATATTCAAATTTTAATTTAAAAAAAAAGAAAAAAAAATGAAAAAAATATATATAATGAAAAAAAGTATTAATTATTGATATAATTTTTGAACATTGCGAAAAAAAATATTTTAAATTTTGTAATAAAAATTTATAATTCTATTAAATATTATTTTGAACACGTGTTGTAGAGGTGTATACCACCTTTTGAAAATGCGGCATTTAATGTTCTTATGGAAGCAACAAATACATGTGGCCAAGATCGACAAACAGAATTTTGTAAACAAACTGGTGTCCAAAGAAAGTCCTGTGAAATTTGCCGATACGGAGATCATTTAGCTTCGTTTCTTACTGATTATGACAATAATGATAATGCAACTTGGTGGCAATCAGAAACAATGTATGAAGGAATTCAATATCCGAATCAAGTTAATCTCACATTACCATTGGGTATGATATAAAAATGTTGCATATTTTATATTAAATGTTACAATTTTATATGTATTTTTACATTTATACAATGTATAAAATATATTTTATATTTTGTTTGAATTTAAATATGGCTATATTCATATTAATTGAGATAATTTTTCGTGGAATTGAAATAGATAATGTTTATGAAACTTATTATAAATAGAAAAATAGAATTCATTCATCAGTTCATTTCACGGTATAAATTTAATATATTTTCACTATTTTTCGCTTTCTTCTTCTTCATTTCTATTCTTTCATTTTATATTGTTATCTATCAGGATGCGTGTACGATGAGATAATTCTCGATGATAACTATAAATACGGAACTACAAACTGATGGAAAAATTATACAAAATTATTTACAAAAATATCATATATTTTAGGAAAATAATATTCAAATAAATCGTATAATAAAATCATATATAATAATATATCTATTATTTGACATAAAATAATAAAATAATTATTTATCTTTATCGAAGAATTAATGAATATAAAAAATATTATAAAATTCTATTTTATTATTAATAAAAGTATTCTTTTTATACAGATAAAATTAATAATTGTGATTCGTAAAATAATTTTATCCTATATACATAACGAAGCTAATTCTAACACCATTCCGAGAATTCAGATAATAGTAAAAGATTCTTAAAAATGAGAAGAACATAGAATCTTTGCCTTTGTACCACATGTTCATTTAGAAAGAAAGCCACTTGCATCCCGCTAGCTATAGTGAAGAATTACAATGGCGTAGAATCTTTATTTTTTAATAATTTCAAATCATAATTTATAATAAATAATTTTTTTTTTAAATATTTGTTGTATCTATTTATATCATAAAAAATTTTAATTTATTTTATCTCTAAAAAATTAAATATTTATTATCTTTATATTATATGTGTCAATTTTTATTAAATTGATAATTTATATTTTTTTTTATTATTCTTTTTTTTTTTACATATATACATATGCTTTTTAATAATTATTAATTATAGGCAAGACGTTCGATATAACATATGTTAGAGTACTTTTTGAGTCTCCGCGTCCAGAAAGTTGGGGTATCTATAAGAGAAAAAATGAAAATTCGCCATGGGAACCTTATCAATTTTATTCTGCGAGTTGTAGAGATATGTATGATTTACCGGATTCAAAGGAAACAGTACGAGGTGATGATACTAGGGTGTTATGTACTTCTATCTATTCTGATATATCACCTTTGACGAAAGGTGCTGTCGCGTATTCTACTTTAGAAGGACGACCTTCGGCATATAATTTTGAATCTAATACAGCATTACAGGTACAATTTTTATTTTATCAATTCATTTTTAATTTCATTTTTTTATTTCATCGATAACAATTTTTTTTTTATAAAAATTATTATTGAGTGTAGAAAACAAATTACAAATATCATGAAATAAAAACTGTAATATGAAATTAAAATAACAAAATTATTTATAATAATATATATATTATAAAATATATAATAAAAAAAATTTATAATGATATAATGTTGATCTTATTTTAAAAGGAATGGGTGCAAGCGACAGATTTAAGAATCACATTAGATAAAATGAACACTTTCGGTGACGAAGTTTTTGGCGATGATCAAGTATTAAAATCCTACTACT
>NW_006264281.1:45110-46634 GCF_000469605.1 Apis dorsata | reverse complement strand
TGCAATTGCTGACGTTGCTGTTGGAGCACGTTGTGCTTGCAATGGTCACGCTGGAGAATGTGTAAACAGTACTAGTGTAGATGGAAAAACTCGTAGAGTATGTAGGTAAGATAATTTATAAATAATTATTTTTCTATATACAATAACTAGTTAAAATGATTAAATATTAATAATATATAGAATATAAGATATGTAATTGGAATGATAATAAATATATAATTGGAATAATTAATTGTAATTTTATATAAATATATAATATATTATTATAAATATAATATATTATTATATTATTATATTATTTTAAAATTATATATAAAATTATTTTATGTTTTGTGTTATTTATGAAATTTTATGAAAACGCAATTAGCGATTTCATATTAATTTTTTTATATTACAAATTTAATTCATAAATTTCAAATAGATGATTTAATGTGAACTTTTAGATGTGAACATAATACTGCGGGTCCAGATTGCAATGAATGTATGCCCTTTTTCAATGATGCACCTTGGGGACGTGCCACTACTAAAGATGCGCACGAATGTAAACGTAAGTATAATATTAAATTTGGAATAACATTTAAAATAATAAAAACAAAATATATGTTTACAACTGTATATCTATATACACATATCGTAAATATAAACGAAAAAAGAATATCATTGAAGAATTATTATTTCATTTAAATTTTATTTTTTCAACGATCATTTTTCATTTTCTATTCGATAATAAAAACATTTTTATCATTATAAATCATATTTTTGATTAATTATTATTATTATTGTATTATTATTAAATCTCTATTCAGCTTTAAATCTTATGAGCAACATAATTAATAATATTATTATTCAGTTTTATTAGATGCAATATCAACTTTCTTGCAATATTTAAAAAAATAATAAAAATGTTTATATAAAATAGATTATATATATATGCTATTATTCTTCTATTAAAAAATATTTTTTAACTAAAAATAAAAAATATTGAAAAAGTTAATTTATTGAAAAAAGTTAGCAATATAAAATTAAATCGTTTTTTCATTTTCACATTATTTCCTGTATAATTTTAATATTTTTTGTCATTTATAAAAATTTATTATATATAAAAGAGAAAGATTTCTTCAATTCTGGATATCACCTTTCTGAGCAACTGAAGAGAGTTTACATTTACGATCACGTTGACATTACCTTTTACGTTCATTGCTTGTTCTAAAGTGGGGACTGTTAGCAAGAATACATAATGCAGCTTTTCTGTAGACTACAAACTCAGTACTCAAGATATCACGATATAAGCAGATTTTTATTATATCATATTGAATCATATAATTAGATGATTTTTTTTAAAAAAGAGAATAAAATGATTTTGATTTTATTCATTTATTTATAATTATATTATTTATAATAAAATGTTTATCATTAAATAAAAAAATCTGTGTTTATATATTTTTAAACTTATAACTTTTTTATTATTATGATTATTTTGATCAAATTAAAGGCTTTTATATATTTTACATTATTTGAATAATT
>NW_006264281.1:30025-44938 GCF_000469605.1 Apis dorsata | reverse complement strand
TATTAAAATATATATATATATAATATATATAATATATATTAAATATATTATTAAATATATTTTTAAAATATATGATGAAAGATTCAAATGATGAAGAAAGATGAAGAATGATGAAGAATAATATTTTTCAAAAATTCCTCTTTTTTTGTTTATAAGTTGTATAATTGAATTTTCGTTTAAAATGAAATTAATTACATATTTAATATTTGTTAATGTGATGACTATTACTTTCATCATATTGGGATGGAATGTCCTGGTACTCATCTAGTAAATATCTAAAAAATATTATTTTAATATCAATATTAATAACAATTATCATATTAATAACATTTTTTATGAAAAATTATAATTTATAATATTATAAAATTTTGATATATATTTCAAAATTATACAATATTATATAAGAAAAATATAAATTTTACTTTGATTATGATTGTAATCTTATTTTTCAGCTTGTAATTGCAATGGTTATTCAGAAAGATGCTTTTTTGATAAAGAACTATACAAAGTCACTGGTCATGGTGGACATTGTTTGGATTGTCGAGCTAATCGTGATGGTGCGAATTGCGAACGTTGTCGGGAGAACTTCTATCAGCGTCCTGAAGATAATTATTGTGTTGCTTGTAATTGCAATGAAATTGGTAAATTGATATATTTTTTCCTATTTTTATTTATTTTATTTTAAAATATATTTGTTAATTATTTTTAATTTAATTAATTTGTAGTTTATTAATTATAAATATATATAGTAAGAAATATTATAATTTATTTGTATTAAAAATACAATACAAAATAAATATTTGATATTTATATAGAATATATATTGAAATAAATATTTGATATTGTTATAGGTTCAAGAAGTTTACAATGTAACAGCGAAGGAAAATGTCAATGTAAACCTGGTGTAACAGGTGATAAGTGCGACCATTGTGCAGCGAATTATTATAACTTTGGTTCATATGGTTGCAGTTCTTGTGAATGTAATACAGCCGGTTCTCTTACAAATACACCGAACTGTGATCCTATCAGTGGTGTTTGCACATGTAAAGAAAATGTTGAAGGAAAAAGATGTCGAGTGTTAGTATACTTATATCATTAATATTTTTTATGATACTATATTATAAAAATAAATAACTGAGTAGGATTATATGTTTACTAATATTGTTTTTATAATAAATAGATGTAAACCAGGATTTTTCAATCTTGCAATGGATAATAAATTTGGTTGTACACCATGCTTCTGTTATGGTCATTCTTCAATTTGCAAACCAGCAAGTGGTTATTCTAAAGTTGTAATCGAAAGTATGTTTGTGAGAGGAGCTGAACGATGGAAAGCTACTGTGGCTGGTAATCCAATAAGACTTCAATATGATCCTCTTACTCAAACAATATCTGCTACAGCATTAGATCGAGACAATGTTTATTTTGTTGCACCTGGTAAATATAAATAAAATTCTTATATCATTTTTATATCATTCTAAAAATTCTAAAAATTTTTCTAAAAATCTTATATTATTCTTATAGTAAATATGCACAATAAAACATTTTATTGTCTTAATAAAGATTTATATACATATATTTACTAACCAAAAATGTTATTGCATTACACAGATAGATTTCTTGGTGATCAACGAGCCTCTTACAATCAAGATTTGTCATTTACTTTGAGAATTGGAGAGGCTGGTCCTGCACCTACTGTTCGTGATGTTATATTTGAAGGAGGCAATGGAGAACAAATTACACAACCAATTTTTGGACAAAACAATCATTTACCTTCAGTGACAGTAACTAAAAATTTAATCTAATATAATTAAATAATGATCCAATCATATTTATAGCTTATTAATTGATAAAAAATGATTTCAGCCACATGAATACCATTTTAAATTGCACGAACATCCTAATTATGGTTGGGAACCTCGTCTTTCTTCTCGAGCTTTCATGTCTATTTTGTCAAACTTAACAGCTATTAAAATTCGTGGCACCTACACACATCAAGGTATTTTAATTATTTTGAAGGTGAAATATTATTTCTATCATATAGTTTTCTTTCTATAGGTCGAGGATTCTTAGATGATGTTAAACTGGAGACAGCACTCCGAGGTGCTGCAGGCGAAACTGCTGATTGGGTAGAACATTGTGATTGTCCTCATGGTTACGTGGGCCAATTTTGTGAATCTTGTGCTCCTGGATTTCATCATGATCCACCAAATGGTGGTCCTTTTGCTCTTTGTATTCCTTGTAATTGCAATAATCATGCAGATATTTGCGAAGCTGAAACTGGTATCTGTTTTAAGTAAATTTGAAATAAAAATTGATCTACAATTTATTTTAATATTTGAATATTTATATTTTTTGATTTATTTTAGGACAATGCATTTGTGAACATAATACAGCCGGTAGTAATTGTGAATTATGTAAACGAGGATATTATGGCCATCCGTTAAAGGGTACACCCGATGATTGTAAACCATGTCCGTGTCCCGACAATGGACCTTGTATATTACTTGGCAATAATCCGGATCCGATTTGTTCTGAATGTCCATTGGGTAGAACAGGTAAAACAAAACTTTAAATACTTTAAATAATTTTTTACTTTTTATTTTTTATAAAAAATTATTTATGTTATTTTTTGTTTTAGGACCTAGATGTGAAACATGTTCGGATGGATACTTTGGGAATCCTGAAAAAGATATAGCTTGCAGACCTTGCGATTGCAACAATAATATCGATTTAAATGCTGTAAGAAATTGTAATCATGAAACTGGTGAATGTTTGAAATGTGTAAATAATACGGCTGGTTTTCATTGTGAAGAATGTCTTCCAGGTATGTAAAATATAATTTTGCTTTTTTAGTATATTTTTTTAATATTTTAAGTAATTATATTTATAATATTCAACAGGATATTATGGAGATGCATTATCTGATCGTAAAGAAGATGGATGTAAGCTATGCCAATGTTATCCACCAGGTACAATTGAACTTAATGATGGTAGAGTAGCACCTTGTGAACAATTAACAGGTCATTGTACTTGCAAATCTCATGTAATTGGTCGAAATTGTGATAAATGTGAAGAAGGATATTATCATATATTAAGTGGAGAGGTATTTTAAATTGCTGAAACAATCGTTTTACAAATATAAGACGAATATTAGCTTGTCTTTAGTTAAATAATTATATACATACATTTTAGGGATGTACGCCTTGCAATTGTGATGCTGAAGGATCTTATAATCGTACTTGTAATCCTGTTACTGGTCAATGTGAATGTAGACCTGGAATTACTGGACAACATTGTGATGCATGCGTTCCTTATCAATATGGATTTAGTAGAGAAGGTTGCAAACCTTGTGATTGTGATAGTATTGGTTCTCAAGATCTACAATGTGATGTCAGTGGACAGTGTCCAGTAGGTTTATTAAAAATGTAGTGTTTTTATTATATGATAAAAAATTTAATTTATTTATTAATAAAATAATTATTCCTATATTATAGTGTTTACCAAATGTAGAAGGAAGACGCTGTGATCGTTGTAAAGAAAATAAACACAACAGACAAAATGGATGTGTCGATTGTCCTGATTGTTACAATCTTGTTCAAGCTGCTGTTAATAATCATAGAGTACGTTTAACTGAACTAGAAAATACACTTAAAAAAATTAACAGTAGTCCAACAGTTATAAAAGATTCAGATTTTGAAAAAGAATTAAAAAATGTTCAGGATAAAGTAAAGAATCTCTTACAAATTGCAAAACAAGGATCAGGTAGTAAGTATAATTTATATGATTCTTTTACGTTTCTCGAGTCATTTTCAATTGAATTCGATCTTTTTTATTAATAATTTTTAAGTGAAGAAGAAAATACAAATAAATTGTTATTAAGTATATAAAATTATTATATAATTTTAAAGTTTTTCTTCAATCATTATAAATTTTTTATTAATTAAAATAAAAAACAAGATTAAAACGTAAAAAATATATTAGAATTAATAATATCACTTGATGAGATTATGTGAAGAAAATGTTTTAGGTGAAAATAAAACTTTGGTGGAACAACTTGATGAATTGCGCGATCAATTAAATGAAATTAGTGAAATCTCTCATACTGTAAATTTAACTGCTTCTGATGCATATAAAACTACTTTAGAAGGTTTAATGAATATTGATGAAGCAGAAAAAGTGCTTGATAAAATACATGCTCAATTAACTGTAAGAAAAATAATATAATTTTATATAAAATTTATAAAAATTAATATATAAATCAAATTTTTATCATTAAAATATTAGGAAACAGAAGATTATTTAGCTACAGATGGAGCAACTGCATTAACAAAAGCGAAATTACGCGCAGAACAAGTTGGTCAAGGAAATAAACAAATGACTTCAATCGCACAAGAAGCGCGTGTATTAGCAGATTTGTGAGTAATTTAGTTTTATAAATTTTAAATATTTCTTTAAAATATATCTATATATTATTTTTTATTTATAGAAATGTTAATGAAGCGAAAAAGATACATGCACTGGCAGAACGAGCTCGAAATACAACAATAGAAGCTTATACTCTTGCAAAGAAAGCTATAGGAAAATATACTAATATAACGTATGTATTTATTCATTATTTTATATTAAAATAAAGTAATAATATAATTATTATTATGTATTATGTATGATATTTATATTGGTAGTTTTCAAAATTATTTTAACTTCGTAACTATTTTATTTTAACTATCGTAATATTTTAAAAATTGATTATGTACTTAGTGATGATATTAGAGGATTGGAAAATAAGTTAGAATTATTAGAGCATCGTATGAATGAGGTGAAAAATCTTACCAACATAGCAGCCACTAAATCATCCACTGTTTCACAAGAAGCAATAGATTTATTGATTCTCGATTTAGCACTTCCACCTGTTGACATCGAGCAATTGAGAAATCAAATTGAAGATGTGAATAATGAAGTAAATATAAATTATAACAAATATTGTTATTGATAATAATTTATGATAGTTTAATTGATAATAAAATATTATAGGGATTGCGATTGAAAGAACAAGCACAATTATTATTAGATCAAAATGAAAATCTTATAAATGAAATGGCACAAAAAATTATAAAAAGCGAAGAATTAATAGAACGAGCGCAGGATCAACAAGCAGCTACGGCCGAACTTTTGGCTGAATTAGATGGTGCAAATGAAAAAGCAGATGATGCTGTAAAACGAGGAGATCAAACATTGAAAGAAGCTCAGGAAACATTAAAGAAATTAGGCGGTATATCTTATATTTTTTAAAATTATTTTTATTGATAATAATGATAATTTCAAAAAGAAAAAGGGAAAATTGTATCTATTAATTATGATATTTGTTTTAGAATTTCATGCTGAAGTAGAGCGTGAACGTATTAAAGCTCAAAATGCTTTAAAAGACACTAAAAATATTGAAGAATTAATCATAAATGCTACAAATCAAGCTTTACAAGCTGAAAAAAAATTAAATGGTTCTGAAAATAATGCTGAATATGCACGTAAAATAGCACAAGATTCTCAAGTTAGTATAATTAATGTTATATATGTATAACATTATATAATATATATATTATATATATTAATATAATATATATTATATAATATAGTATATTTTCTATATATTAAATACAAAATATTTTTATATTAGAGATATGCAGAAGAAGCTAGTGCAAAAGCAAATGACATTAGAACTGAAGCGAATAAAATTAAAATAGAAGCAGTTCGCGTAGGAAATGAAGCTGAAAAATTACATCAGAGGGTAGATAGTACAAATTCTATGATGAAACAACATGAAAATCAAAGTGATCAAGATACAAATATTACAACTGAAGTAAGGCATCAGTTATATATAATATTTAATGTGATAATTATATAATAAAAATTATGTATATTATTTAATTTTTTTAGGCAAATCATAAAGTTGGTTTAGCTAAGATTAATGTAACATTAGCATCACAGCAAGTCGATAAAGCTCTAACTGAAGTAACTGAAATAATAAAAGAATTAGAAAATCTACCGGAAATTGGTATATAATTTTTTTGTTATAATTTTATAATTTATTTTATTTTAAATTAAATTAAATATATATAAATTTAATTTTTTGTTTTTAGATAATGCTGACTTAAATAGATTAGAAGAACGCTTAGCTGCAGCTGAAAAGGAAATTGCAGCTGCAAATCTAGATCAAAGAATTCGTACATTAACTGATGCAAAAAATTTACAAACACAATGGGTAAAGAATTATGAAGATGAAGTCAGTAGATTAAGAATGGAAGTTGAAAACATTGATGAAATAAGAAAAGTTTTGCCTGTTGATTGTCAAAAACGTTTACGACTTGAACCATGAGAAACGTTTTTAAACTTGTACAATATTTAAAAGTAAAACTGTTCATAATGTTATAGTGCCTTACATGCATTGAAGAAAGAAATAAGATTTAAAAGATATTAAAAAAATATAAATATATATTTAAAATAATAATTGCAAAAATTGTCATATATCTTGTTAAAATTAAGATTCGTACTATATATTACATTGAACTTTCTTCAAGAATTGTAAAGTATATTTTAATCAAATTTATGACAAAACTAAATAAGTTATAATTAGTGTTAAATTATATAACATTAGTGTTAAAGAGGCAGATATTACTTGAATATTTAGTTTTAAAACATTTTATTTAACATATCGTTTATAGTGTGATTTTATATTTTTTCTTTTTTCTTTTTTTAAATATTATGCGCTTTTATATACAAACAACTGATATAATGACCATCATACCAAAGATTTTATCATAGACACATTTTTCGTTATTATAATTAGGCCATTTGCATTATTCAATATATTCATTTTTATAATACAGTTTATTTATACGTATGTATAAACATGTATATAGTATCTATATACAATCATTTATAAAATCTTCTTTTAAGTTTTAAGAAAGTGTCAAAAGTTCCTTTGAAGGATAATTTTTTAATATACAAAATCGAATAATAAATAAATTAGTGTGTTGTATGGTTTGCTTATAATTATATTATTAAAAATCTGTATGAAAATATTTTCAGAATTGGAAAGAAAATAGAAATCTAAATATATATTATAATATATATATTACACATTATTTTTAAGTATGATATAACATTTTTATACAAATTTTTTATACGTATATAATATGAATAAACAATAAATAAATATCAGAGAATATATAATGTAATATATTAGCATGTTATATTTCAAAAATATACAAAATAAAACTAAATATTTTAGATCAAAATATACAATATTTTATCTGGAAATAGTTTTTCAGGGCAACACAGAGAATATTTATTTACTGACTAGGATGTTATATTCGATCTTATTTGCAAATGTGAGATCAAATTGTTAATACATTTTTTATGATTATGATATTCAATTACGTTTATATTTATATTCATCAGAAATAAAAAATCACATTCTCATTTTTTTAAATAATTTATTTTGAGTGATGATTGATATTAAAAAATTGGATTTATATTAAAAAATATTTATTTCTTTTTTGAAATATCGAAAGATATTGAAATTAATACAATTTTTTAAAAGAAAAAATATTTAAATATTTCAATTTAATTAATTGCATGCATTTAGGGAAGGAAGTTTTATAAAGATCCTGTCAAAAATAATAACTATAAATATTTATTATAATGGATCATAGATTATCGCTAAATTAATAATTTATTATTAAAACAGAAGTTAACACATTCATCTAAATACTATGAAGAAGAACCAATAAATTCTTAGGGAAACTAAAAAATTAAACATTTCACTTAATTATAAATAAAATTATTAGAAACACCAATATAGCGGTCAACACTCCAATGGCTACCCATTGTCTCCGATCTAAAACAAACGGAAAGTAACATCACATGCGTCACTTATGAAAAAAGTAGTCAGAATCAAGAGATTTTATCGTCATTCATTGAATGACGTTAAAATTAAATGAATAACATATTGTATAGTATACTATATAAAAAAAATTAATACTTATATATTTGGCCCTTCTTCAAACAGTAAATATTGTACATTATTTTCAACATGCATTCATTAACAAGCAGTTTATAACAACATTATGCTTTTTATATTGATACTTTGCACTCTCAAATATTAAATAATAAAATAATAAATTTTTAATTATAAATTTGCTATTATTAAAAAATTAAAAAATAATGATATTGATTTTATTATTCGTCATTTATAAAATTTGATATAGTCTAATAAAAAGATTTTTGATTTTTTATGTATTTTAAAAAATATTTTGATACATCTTCTATACTTTAATAATGTCAATTAGAATGCAAAGAATCAATATTATAAAATAATTTAATAATTTAATTGATTTCTAAAGTTACATTTTGAGTTAAAATTATTCATACATAACAAGCAGTAATTGTAACATTTATTAAATTACAAAAGCTTCAGATTGATAATTCTTATTAATTTTTTAAACATTGCATAAACACATAAATACAAATTCTTTGCATAAACATATAAAAGCAATAATTAGAGCAGAATGATATCTGTAAGACACATATTTATAAATTTTGAATGAAAAAAATTATATTCCATGATTGAGAGATCTTATAATAAAATTTTAAGTATAAATTATCTATTTATATGATTATTAAAAAAAATTAACATAATAATTGAAATAAAACATTGAAAGTTATTTTTGATAAAAATTTAATTATATTAAAAATATAATAATATATATATTTATTATTATCTCTCAAGCAAAGAAATCAATATGTAATGAATTATTATTGTTGTAATTATTATTTAAATAATTTTAATGGATTAGGAGTTTGGTACTTTACAGCAACATATACAATATAAATAAAGTCTCCAATTTTATTTATCAATATGTCTTCACAATTGGTCATTTATGCAAAATAATAAAATATGTATAATTTTTCTTTTTAGCTTTTAAATACAAACTAAAATAAACAATTTCTGTTTTATGTATGAATTCACAACATTATATTATTAATACTTTTTTAACAATGAATAAATATTTCAGTTTTTAATTTTTAAGTTTTTCTAATGTTTCATTTTTTTTAAAATGAAGAGAGTTTCAAACTACCTTATAATACTTATGAACAATCTCATTCACATTGAGAAACAATCAATCAACAATCATCATACGTACAAATAATTATTTTCACATTTTGCTCTTCTTTCTCTTCAACAATTTTCTTTCAAACTTTTCAAACTTTATATTTTCGTTTACATTCATTACACACATAAAATGATTGGTACTTTTACAATGTTATATGAATATTTCACACTAGCATGTCCTAAACTATTTTTCATCTATGCCTCAATCAATATTAATATCATATATTAATATCACATATACATTGGAAGTAGAAGTATCAGAAGTTTTAGAACATATTACGAAACAGTATGTATCTGTCTATAAATGTGACATTAAAATTTTTCCAGGCACAAATTATTTGTGCTTTTTCTTTTATTTTTATATTTGCCTTGAAATATTTGACAAAATCTTAAAATTCTTCTAATAATCTAAAATTAATTGAATATATTGAGGTATTTTTATACAATTTATCTATAATTTTTTAATATATAATAATTTTTTTAATTTTTTGATTTTGTTATTGAATTTCAAACTATTTTAGCTATTATACTATATAAATAATAATTACTTGAATTATATTAAATTACAGAAATTTTAAAGATAATTATTTTATGGAAACTGCAACTGGTCCATTTTAATACTACAGTTTTAGCATTTATTTAAATCTGAATATATATAACTTTCTCAAAATTTATAGATTTTCTAATTATTTTATATAGATTTTTAACAATTGTTTATATTAAAAAATTTTTTTCTTTATTCTTGTTTATTCTTATTAAATAAGAAACAAATTTATGAAATGTATTAAAACATATTGCATAAAAAACATATAAAGACATCCACAAGTCAAAATATAAAATTTAATTCTTAATTTAATTTAATTTAATATAAATTTAATTCTTAATTTTTGAACAATAAAATAAAAAAGAATGGCAAAAATTTTTAAATTAAAGTAGTAATTATTATTAGATATATGCATTAATTTGATATTTATAATATGTCTTAATTTGTTAATATTTTATTAAAACATTAAATATTAATTAATTCTTCTCACTTGAAATAAAAATAATAAATAATTTTTAAAATTAATATTTAATATATTTTATTTATATAACTTTTTGCTTATAAATAAACAAAAAAATTATTTCATATAATGAAATCAATATCAATATTTCATTGTATTAATTATATGTATTAAAATATGTATTATAATATAAATGCATTAAATGTAGTTTAAAAGTTAAAAAAAAATAAATTTACAATTTATTTGATTGATTTTTTCCTTTAAAGATAATTTCAATTTAATGAGACTTCTACTCTCCAATAAATTATTCTTTCTAAATAATTACATGTCAATATAATCCTACATATTTAATAAAAAAAATCAAAAATTTAAAAATAAGTGCAGTAGTGCTAAGAATCAATTTAAATTAATTAAGAGAATATAGGAAATGACTTATTTTTATAGGTGATTACAATATGCAATGTTATTGTAAAGGCAAAATGAATTATTAAATTCATAACACAATTCCATAATTTTTCAGTAAATGTTGGAAATTATTAATTTTTAATAACACAACAATTAGATAATAATAATAAAGCTAACTTAACATTTTAAATAAATATTAATATTTATATTTAATATTTTAAATAAATTGAAGAAAATAATTGATTTGAAGAAAATGAAATTGAAATTATTAAATAAAAAAATATAATTAATAAATATTACTGAATAATTATGATAAAATTATAATAAAAATATTTAATCTCCAGAACATAAGAAACAGTTAGTTATTGTATTTGATAAAGACGATAGAGAAGAAGGTTTAGAGGCAAGATCAGAAACACTAGATGTTGCAGTAGTAGGAGCAGGAATGTAATTATTATAGTTACCATTACTCATATGAAGAACTTTGGCCATTTTTTTCATTGTTGCATCTAATTTAGAATCCGTTACTTCTAATTCATTACCAAATTCATCTAACATACTGCAATGATTGATATATAAAAATATGTTAATTTGGAAAGTCATTTTGTTAATAACAAAAAAAATAAATAAATATATTTAATAATAACTATTAAACTTACACTGCTTGTTCATCTAATTCAGTATTGATTTGTCTAGATACTGTTTTCAATGTTCCAATACTTTCACCTATCATATCTAATTGCTCATCTTGTTGTCTCATCATATCATTTTGTTGTTGTAAGGTATCTCCTAAAAATTGTCTATTTGGACTATCAATTTCATTTTCCAATTTGCTATATTTTGTTGTGCCATGATTGACAGGAACTCGAGCAGGACTATTATCTAAAAGTGGCTGTAAGACATAAGAAGATATAAATATATAAATTATTAAATTAAAAAAATAGCATATATAATGAATAAACATTTATTTATTGAAATAAATTAATAAAAATATCAAAATATTTAATTAAGGATTTGATAAATATATTTAAATTACAGAAAGTTATATGTTAAATCATAAAAAGTTTTATTTTATATACGATAGTAATGATATGATTGATTTACCGCATAAACCATATTTTTTTTTCTATAATTCTATATTCTATAATTGATAATATTTTATTTGTACATCAGAGATAAGGAACAAGTTTGATAATCACTATCAATATTATTGGCAATTTGACAGTTTTACATAGGTGTCGCATCATATACGATAGTAATTTACGAGCGAAATTTAAAAGTATAAAGTGTTGTTTGTATAAAGTTAAACATCTTGTAATAAATAATATTATAAAATTTGAAAATAATAAATATTACAATTATAATTACGTTATATAATTTATTACAACTTATTTGCAATATATTATAATTATAATATTATAATATTGTAAATATATTGTATATATAATTATATTGAAATATTATTTTAAATTATAATCGAAATTTTCATTGCATGTTTCTGAAAAATATAAATGATATACTAAATGAAATTATTGATATACTAAATGAAATAATTATAAAATTAAAAGAAAAAATATAAAATTATTTAATTTCTACAAACCTGCCTTGCTGTGTTATCACGATCCCGACCTCTACTTAAATTCATTTTATCCTTCATGGTCTGTAATAAATTAATAATAATTGATATATATATTTTCATAAAATTTATTTAACAGATATTTAATCGAATTTTTAATTGATATAAATATTAAATGTTATACAACAAATATTACCTTAACTTCTTCTCGTGTTTGTTCGATAAAACTTCGTTGAACCGTTAATTCTTTGTTATCTATTTTAAACTTTGTTGGATTTTTTTCTACAATACGTATATATACATATGCATACATATATATATATATAGTGCGTTAAGAAAAATATAGAACATAGAAATAGAATACAAAAATTTAAAATTTATAAAAAAGTTTCAATCAATTTTATACAAATATAGAATTTAGAATAAATGAATAATAATTACAATGTAATGTCTAAATTTTTCTTATTCAATGACGGATTATTTGAATATAATGAATATATATTTAAATTATATTTGAAATGTTTTAAAAAACATTTTAAAAAATGCATTTTGTAATAGTATACAAATTAATTTTTTATAATATTCTAAATATATATTTTCATATATATTATATTAGTATATATATTTTAATATTAATATATAAAAATATATATTTCATAATATTCTCTTATGAGATACATATTATTATATATAATAATTGTTTGAAAATTATTGTTTTTTCTAATTATAACATATTCATAAATTTAGTTTTTTCTAATCGATTATCCGAAAAGTCGCTTATGAAAAAATGATTTATTATTATCGGATAATCGATATTATATTATATCTCTAATAAATATGTATATTATATTCATTATTATTAAATTTCAATAAAAAAAATAATATCATGGTTTATATATAATATATAATATATATTAAAGGATATAAATCGTATCTTCTAAATCATCAAGATCCCATTCGATTGAACGTAAAGCTTTCCGTAATTCAGTAGTAGTCCACTCTAATTCATCGCGTGAAATTGGGATTCCCCCACTCACAGTAGGACTCGTGACAACATCCTGTAATTCCGTCCAGCGCCCGTATAAACCGCGATTTTTATTTAAGGCTTTACAAACTTCGCTATATAACAAAAAATAAATTTATTTATATTATAAATTATAAAATTAATTAATAATTAGATATTAAGTTTCTGATATCATTAATAATAAATATTTTGTATTATAAAATATATTATATAAATATAAGTATTGACAAGTATTATATAATCTTAAAAATTATATTTTATTTAATTAAAAAATTTTTTTTTAATAATATTAAAGTATAATTATATATTTATTATTNTTATATATTATAAATTATATTTTGTATATATTATGAATTTATATTATAAATTATATTAGAATATTAAAATTAATTCATAAAAATGTAAACGTTTTTTAATAATTATAATATAAAAACTATACAAAAATTATTCTAAAGAATTTCATAAATTTTATAAATTTCTTTTTATAATACATAAATATTAAAAGATAATAAAATCTAATTGTTTTTAATTACGAAAAAAAATTCAATGTTTTAATAAAAATAACGTCAAAAATAACGTGTTGAACAAATTTAATAAATAAAATAAAATATCAAAAATTAAAATTAGATATTTATAATATACATACATATTAAGATAACATTCATAAAAAAATTTTTTTGAAAATTTTTTCAAGTAAAAGTTATTTTAAAATAAAATAGAAAATAAAATAGAAAATAAAAATATAATAAAAATAAAATAGAATGTATGGTTTTCTTTGTAATAATTTATCCTGACTATTCATAAAGGGCTAATGTATATATACAGTATCAAAGAGACAACAAAAGTTTAGTAACTGGATAAATTTGACAAAGCTGATATTAATTTATTATTGATAATTTATAAAATTAAAAAATATTGACTTAAAATTTATCATAAGATTATTTTTTACTTACTCCTTGACGACAAAGAACGGATTCTCTAGCGTCATTCCTTCTTTTAATTTAAAGAGGTGGCCTTTCTCGCCGCCTCACGGCACCCACAGAAATACGTATATACAATTTGTCGATCATCGGTAGAAATTCCAAACTTACAGAACTATCGATAGTCACAGGAACGATGACAATAATCAAATTGACACTTGCTCGCGCTCTACTGTTATGGTATACAATGTCGTGATGTATTGTGACGTCTGCTCTGAGTCTTCCTGCAGACGACTATTTATTCGATTTTTTTTAATGTTCGTGCGCAACACGCCTCTCTAAAAGCCACTGTAATATTGATTTCGTGTAGAAATATTTAAAGTGAAGTTCACAGTCACTTATGATAACAAAAATTAATTAATATCAAAATACGATAAAATATATATAATGATTATTAAAATTTAATGCTTGACCATATTATGTATGTAAATTTAATGTTTTTTATGGCTAACTTAAAAACGTTTGATTTATGCAACAACACTTGTTCATCTATATTCATAGATTGAAACTTGCGCATTAAAAAAATTATTTCGCGCCAATTCTTTAAAAATATTATAATAAATTGTAAACATTAAATTTATTATTATATTTTAATTTAATTTCAATATAATTACATATATAATAATTATACACATAATTATAATTTATTATTTACAATTAAAAAATAATTATATATGTTTATTTTTAATTAGCTATATAAACAAAATTAATAAGTTTGGAAAACTGTACATATATATTTCTGATATAACTTT
>NW_006264281.1:18156-29698 GCF_000469605.1 Apis dorsata | reverse complement strand
TATATATATATATATATAAATTTATATGTCTTTTCGAATATCTTATGTGATTTCTGTTTTTATATAATCATGAATTACAATATGTAGTAATAACTGATATTTTATGGCAATCTTTTAAAACCAATAAGTGAAAGAAATTATTTAAAAATTTATGTGTGTGTAAAAAAAAATATTGTGTTGATACTTCTTAGTATTTGAGAACATATCACAGAGGAAAACAGTGGCTGGCTTTAGAAGATAAAATTCGTAAGTAAAAAAAAAATATATTGTATCTATATAAAATTTGATATCCATAACCTCTTTTTTTTTGATCTAAATGCATTTAATTAAACACTTTCAATTTTATAATCTATTTCACAAATATATTTTTCATAAAAAATTAATTTTGATATTGAAAATAATAAATGTTACACAATAATAAATTAAATATTATATTTAAATATAATATTAAATATTATATATTTGCAATAACAATTTATTTTTCTATGAATATTTTTACAGTTTATTAACATAAAATTATTAAAATATATGTGTTTTATACATTTTTATTGACTTAAAATTTGCAATATATATATTCTGAAAGTGCTAAAAAATATGTTTACAAAGCTAATATCAATATGCAAACTGTATTTTTTAAGGATTATATTCTTACAAACATTCTATTAAACATAAATATATATATATATATTACATATTTATTTCTTGTTAGAATTCTTTGTAATACAAGAAAAAATATACTTATAGAATGTAATTTAAATATTTTAAATAAATAAAATTTTTTATAATATTAGAAGCATCACATTTTTAGATATATTTTTTAAGAATATAATTTTTTTTTTAATTTTTTTAGTAAGCTAATAAATATGCATTAAATGATTTAACAAGATTTAACATTTATAATTATATATGAATTCTTTTATATGTAATTCTCATATATTATATATAAATATTCTTGCAGGCATATTTTATATCTACAAAGAATATTTTTGAACATTATACATAGAGTAGATTTTATATATATATATATATATTTGAATTAAAATGATATAGTACCTTTTACAAAATAAATTTTGTTTATATTTTGAGATATAAATTATCAATTTTAATAAGAATGCATAATCAACATAGTCCTTCATATTCATCTTCTTCATCATTATTTACATTTTTTGAAAATGCTGCTTGTGTTTGTTCTTTTTCAATAGTATCTTCTGATGATGTTTTTGGAGCATCCTCAGATTCTTTAATACTCATGTTCTAGAATATAATATATAAATATATATTGAAGACTTTTATTGTAATATATATATATGAATAAAAATAAATTAATAAATAGAAAAATTTATTCTTTACTTGAACTTCACTTGTAGTTTCTTCCATTAATTTTGATGCATTAGGAGATGTATATGATTCTGCTGCATTAGCTCTTACTCCTGGAGGAGGTATTGCATATTCTTGTTGTGGCAAAGGTAAACCTCTAGCAAGTTTAGCATATTCAACATCCATGTGTTTAATAAAAGGGTTATTTAAGGCTGCTCTTGCAGCATCTGCATCTTCATTGTCATATGCTTGTAATAACATTTCTAATGTATTGATCTAAAAATAAACAGAAATAAATAAAAATAAATATAAAAATTTTAATCAAAAAAAACTTAAAATTTCTAAAAGATATGATTTAACCTCAGGTGCTTCACAATAATTTCCCCATTCTTTGAAAGCTTTTTCAGCAGCTACTTGATCACCTCGAGCTAATTGTACTAAGACTAATGCTACTGTTAATCTACCAACAGATGGTGTATGATCTGTTTGTTGATGCATTCCAATTTCTCTACGGATTGCATCTGCTGCTTCATCATACATTTGTAGTTTTACTAATAATCTTGCCACTTTGCTCATATATTCTGCTGCTTGACGTGGACTATCTTCACCCTTCATTAAAAAATATGTTAATATAATTTTTATTATTAAAAATATTATTAAAAAATTATTAAAAATACTATTAAAAATAAATTATAAATATCTTACCATAACAATACTAGCAGCACGTTTAAATAAGTCTAGTGCCTCTTGTGGTTGAGTAGCTTCTATCATTTTTCCTCCTTTATCAAGTACAGTTGCACCTGATTCAGGTGACCCATGCATCAAGTATAAAGAGCAAGCACTGTGTGCTAATTTTGAAACTTCTGTAAGATTTCCCATTTCTTTGCAAATTAAAGTAGCTTGTTCAATACTCCTATAATTATATATATTGATTTATAATATATAATAAATCAAATTTTTTTTTATAAAATATATCATTAAAAATTTAAAAAACTTACTTTGCAGCATGAAACCATCTTTTGTGCAGTAATGTTAAAGAATAAATATTTTAAAAACATAAATAACATAAAAACATAAATATATAAAACAAATTCAAAATCATATTATGAGTCATATAAAATGATTATTTTAATTATCTTGTAAATTATTACCTGTATAATAAACAATTTTATAAAAAAAAAATTATATAATATAAATGGAAATATAATTTAATGTTATCAATTTCTTGCAAGTAAACATATAAAGAATATATAAAAATCAATTTTGTTTTTTTTTAAATAGAAAATATATTTTTTTATAATATTATACATTAATCAATAATAGTTATTTCTCATAAAAAACTATTTATTTATTATATATATTTATTATTAATAAAAAACAAGATAAAGGAACATTTCTTTTCTTTCAATGAATTTGTTTTTTTCATTGAAAATTATTTATACTATAAAGAATTAGATCAATATTAAAAATTACATGATTCTACTAAAAAAAAAGATGATTTCTATATGTCTATTTATTTATTTATAAAAAAAATGTTATATTTCCATTTATACAATCCAATTTTAATATGTTTTTTTATACAATAAATAATTTAAAAATTATTAGATTTGTAATCATGTTATATAATTCATGCTGTACATTTAAATACAAGAAATAAAATTTTGTTTAAAAGAAAGGATACGATCTATTTTCTTTATAACAATCAGAAGCTTTCATTAAGCAATCTTTACATTGTTGATAAGATTTTGCTATTCTAAAGCAAGTTGCTAGAACAAATAACAGAAAACATGTTATTTATATAACATTATATCAGTTATCAGAATGTTTTATTTTACATATTACTTTAAGTTATATGTATTATATCTAATATATTTTACCTGCACTTGTATATTCGTCAGCCGCAACTTCGAAATCAGGTCTCCATTTTAATAGTGATGTTTTCAAGCTATAATATAGATTTATTTTATTTGAATAGATGGATCGATAAAAATGAAATTATTTTTATACTATAAAAAATATATATTATCGATTTCATATAAAAAAATTGACAAAAACTAGATTAATTGTTGACATAATTTTATACGACTTGTCATCTTGTATTAACAATACCTTTTCTCAGCTTGTCGTATATGAAGATTTCCTTCTTCAATTTTTGACATTTTTTTCCGAATGGTGTCTTAATTTGATTTTCGTCAGATTTGATGATTGTCAGTAATGAAATAATTAATTTCAGAATTATTTCTGTATTGAATGACTGTTATCGAACCACCATACAGACAATAGATTTTTCGTTCTACACGATTTAAATGTGTTAGATTAATTTATCAATGTATGTGTCATTTTACATTGTATGTGAATATCTTTGAGGTCTCTAGTAGTCTTACCATTTTAGTATCATTTCCAACTTTATCGATATTACGTGTACTTAGTTAACTGCATGTTATAAGATTATAAATAGTGAATGAATTGATTTGACAAATAGCATAATTTTTTTGATAGATGTTTCACAAATTTTTTCTATTTCTTTTGTTATTTAGTCAGACTTTTGTTTGTTTAAATTCCATCGTTATAATTGAATAGTCAAAACTGTATATCAGATTATATTATTTTGTGAGATCATTCTAAAGATTTGTAAATTTTAGAATATCTATATTTTTTATATTAAAAACTAAAATATTGTCTTAAAAAAGAAAATATGTAATTGACATTTTATTTTGCTTATAATCACGAGATAGTTTCTAGTTTAATAAATATACATAATAGTAAATACTAAGAAAAAATAAAGGATATGATCAGAATATGAATAGATCACCAATATTTTTTTCTCTATATCTCTCAATACTTTAATATTATATCTCTCTATATTTTTATTTTTTATCTCTCTTTCATTATTTACTTTTTTATTTGAATTGCAGAATACATTTAAAAAATAATTTTGATAATTTTATTATTTTCTTTACATAAGATATTGATTAACAATCTTAAATCTTAAATCTTAAAAATCATAAATTGTCAATATTTTTTCTCTGTAATATTATATAATATAAATTTATATAATAAATTTATATAAATATTAAATACATATATTTTTATTTTTTTATTATTTTTTAATGATTTTTAATATATTAATATAAAATTAATAGCTTTTTCTCAACCTGAAATGTAATAATAATAAATGAATATGTTTTGAATGAATTTATATTAAAAAAAAATATTTTATTTTTATAGTTTTAAAAAATAGTTTTAAAAAGTAGTTTTAAAAAATAAATAATTAAAAAAATTTATTTTTAATATAAAATTAATTTTATTTATGCATATTTATGAATTAATTTAAGAATATATTGTATTATATAATAGTATATTTACTATAAATATAACACATTTTTTTAAAAATAAATTTATTTCTTTATGAATTTTTCTTTTATTATTTCTTTTTATATTATTATCCTTTTTCATATAAATAAGTTTAAATTATAATTTATTTATTGTTTTTCTTTCTTAAATGATATAAATATTTAATGAAAATATATTTTGTTCATAAATCAAACAAGAATCGAAAAAAAGTTTTGACAATCAGCGCCATCTCGCGTTTGGATTATCGAAGCTCCAACTCATTACTAGCATAACAGAATATGCAAAGAGGTATACGAATTACCGTGATATTATAAACAAGGAAAGTAACATTTTTTTAGATGCGGTCTTCCTATCTGTAACGTCACATAAATTAATATACTTCCTTGTATCTTCTACTATACTAATAACAAATCGAAGCTTTGAAAATCCAAATGCGAGATGGCGCTGATCTTCAATTCTTTTTTTTTTATTTATTTTACAGAAATATTTCTAATACTTAAGAAATGGCGCTGAGAATCAATTCTTATATTTATTTTTGATATATGATACTTATCATAACATATTTTCATCATTTTTCTTTCAAAATTATAATAAATTTTAATTTTCAATATTAAAAATATAGATCTTATCCTTTGAGATTCTTGTATAAAAACAATAATAGTTCTATATTAAATCTAATTTTAGATTTAAGATTGGTCATAATTATAATTCTTATATCAAAGACGAACTAATTATTTCTATATTTTTATTACAATTTTTTTTTATCTCAATAATGTATTATCTTAATCTAAATTAATAATATGATATTAGAATAGAGGCATGCAAATTATATGATACAAAATGCATTGGATGATCTATTTTATATCTAATCTATGATTTAATATTTGAAATTTTATTTTTAATTTCTCTGCAGTAGATGGTGTTGTAAGTAAAAAATTTTGATGTTGTTCATGTGTTATATTATTTCAAAGCAACTAAAAATATTGTTAATATTAATGATTTAAATTTAATGCTATAGATGTTAATATAGATTTCATGTATTTGTGATTTATTGCTTTTTCTTCATGTGATATATATATATTTGTATTATATTTTATTTATTAATATATATGTGAACATATTGGCGGGAAATAAGAAGACATTGTATCGAAATTTGTTATCTTTATTTTAATATAACTTTTATTACATCAATTAATTTTAACGTTTTAACGTTTGTAAAACCAAGTAAGTTAATTCATAGTTTTTTACTATTATTAATATTCTTTGTTTATATTACATCATAACCTTAGAATTTATATGTACTTTTAATTAATAATTCGTTTTTTTATATATTTTATGGTTGACATTAATGTGTTTCTACAGAATAAATAAATAAAAACGTCAGATGGCAGAAAGATTGGAAGATCTTAATTTACCAAATGCAGTTGTAACAAGAATTATAAAAGAGGCATTACCAGAAGGAGTTACAATTGCTAAAGATGCTAGAACTGCAGTAGCAAAAGCATCATCAATTTTTATATTATATTTAACATCATCTGCAAATATAATTGCTAAAAAAGGAAATCGTAAAACAATAAGTGGTCAGGATGTTATTCAAGCAATGAATGATATAGAATTTGATGAATTTGTTGATCCACTTCAAGAATCATTAGAAAATTTTCGTAAAGCTCAAAAAGAAAAGAAAGATGCAACATCTAAAAAAAAACAACAGAAAAAGGATGAAGATGATATAATAGAAGAGGAAGATGGTGGAAGAGAAGTTATGGTTTTTTGATATGTATTAAGTTACATATTATATAAATTATAATATGTAAAAAAAGATGTATACACATATTTTACAGAATTATTATATAAATCTAATAAATTTTGTCACATTCTATTTATTATTATAAAATAAATTAAATAAAATATATTAATATAAAAAATTTAAATGTTTTAAATATTTTAAATCTTCATTAAAGATTACATTAGTTTTCAAAAAAATTGTTTCTTTTTAAATCTTCTTTTATTTGTTTTATTTATTTTATTTAATTTTTATTTTAACAATGTTTGCTCAAAGAGTATATATATTTTAATAAAATGTAAATATTTCAATTATTAATATCTTTAAGATATACTATACTTGAAAAATGAATTTTTATAAAAACAATTTTTTTATAAACACACAATTTATAAAAGCTTACTTAATTTTTCCTTTTTTTTGTATTATTAACTCTCAATTGTTATAATGGATTAAAATTATAATTTTACTTATAAGACTATTATATTTACAGATATATTTACAGATATGCCAGTCCATTTTATATAAAAATTATTTATAGTTAAATTAATAAATTTAAATCCTCATTTTATTTCTTCTTCTCTAAATATTTAATATCTTATTATTATTTATATATTGAATAATAATAAAAAAAATAATTTTTATCTATTTTAAATGTAATTTTTATATATAATCTCATTTCTATAAAACATCATTATTATTGAAAAAATAATAGTAAAATTAAACAATTTTCACATATATATAAATAAAAATTGTTTGTTTTTTAAAATTTTTGTTCAATAATAATTATAATTATACAAAAAATCAAACATTAAATATTAATTAAATCAATTAATCAATGGAAAAGGTATATTAAAATAATCTCATTTGATAAATTCTATACATATTATGAAATATTTTTCTTGTAAATGGAAATATTTGAAGTATATAGATATGTACTATACATATTATAATTCTTAAATAATAAATTATTCGTATTATCATTAACGAAATAGAAATTCTGAAAGACAAATGATCTAAATAGAATTATTTACAAAAAACATTATTCATATTTTAAGGCTTTAAAATGTGAATTTTATGTTCTATCACACTTCTACACATTGGACAATCTGAAGAAATCATATTTGCACAACCTGAACAACAACAAAGGTGCCCACATGGTAGAAAAATTACTTCACACTGTAAGAAAAGTAAGAGATTCTCAAGAAATGATAATATAATTTTAATGAATATAAAGATCTTTTAAATAAAATGAAAATTTTTTTTACTTGTAAATCAAGGCAAATTACACATTCGGCAGTATTAATATTCTGAATAGTATTATATTCTTGATAATTAGAACTTGTACAAGCTTCTTCTGGTGGTGCAGAGGGTGTAGATTCGTTAAGTTTTAATTCTGCTAAATAATTTTCAACTGCAAGTCTTATAGCAATACGATCGTTTTCAGAATGTATTCCAATCTAAAATATTAAATATATAATTAAAAAGTGTGATAATATATAATAAAAGTAAAAATTTTTAAATATTTTACATACAGTTTTTAATTGTTCATCACTAAGATTTGGAAGTAATGATGGTAAAGAAGCTAGGAATGGCAAACAATGCAATGCACCTGCTATTGCAACATGTCGTACTAACATTGGTTCTAGCATTTCCAATAAACCCTGAGGTCGTGTTTCCATTAAAGATTGATATTGCATTAACCAAAATTGACTTTTTCTTCTAGAATTCTTCAAAAATAAATTTTTATAAAATTATTATAAAAAAATCAAAACAATATTTAAATTTATACTTACAATAATACAACGTTGTTGTTCTATACTATTAATTGTTTTTAGAAGTTGATCTCTTCTATTTTTTTGTTGTTCTAATAAATTCATTAGAATAGCACTCAAAGCTACTCTTTTTTGAGCTATTTCATTCTATTTAGTATAAAATAATAAAAAAATTTTAATTTCTGTTAAAAATTTTAACAGAAAGCTACGAATGTATATAAATAACTAGAAATATTACATACAAGTTGTTGATTAATTTCTAATTTTCTCCTCTCTAGTTCAATGTTTGTAAGAGCAGCTAATTGCGATTGTACTAAATTGACTTGTTGCATAATACTCCAATAACGTGCATCACTACGTTCTAGCAATGCTGCAACAGCAGCTTTTTGTAAGACTTCATCTTGTCTTAATGTATCGATTAAATTTTTTCTATTTTTTTCTTGATCTTGCATTATTTGTGCTAAATGATCATTATTCCTTACTTCTCTGAAATATTTGTTAGATATTAAATATATTTATATTTTTGTATAAAATATTATCACTATGTTACTAACAATGTGAGCAAAGATTGTGCTGTATAATCTCTATATTTACTATGTTCTTCCAATTTCTTGGTTCTATGAAGTTCTTCTTCAAGTAATTTTTCCATTGACACTATTAAAATCATATAAATAAATATAAAAAGTTATATATAATTATATAATGAATTATATATATATGTGTCTATTGTTTTAGATATTTAATACTAACAAAGAGTATCTTTTGTACGGAACATGAATTGTTCTGTGTGACAAGAAGATAACAATTGTATTTCTTCTTGTTTTTCCTGTTCTAATAATTCAGCTTGTGTTTGTCTTTCCTCTTCGCTATTTCTTAAAAATTCTTTGATAACCTTGTCTGCTTCTTTTTCAGCTAAAAAATATTTATAAGTTAATATTTATTAATTAAGTTAACAAAGAGTTTTAATATTTAAAAATTTATATGTAAAAAACTTTTTTTAAATTTAAATTTTATTTTTATTAGTAGCTATTATAACTTTATTATAATATTTTAGTAATAATAAATATTTATATTTTATTATTAATTAAAATTAATATAATAAAATATTTTAATTATACCATTGTAAATGTAGGAAAGTAGACGTGCTCTGTTAGAATCTTTTTCTTGTTGTACTTTTTCTAATTCATGTTGTAATTGAGTTTGCTGCAAAACAAGATCTTGCAACAACTAGAAATAAAGATATTTTAATGCTAGCAATTGTAATAAATTTTTTTATATGAAAATAAAAAGTGCTATTTGTAAAACAATAGTTGCAATCTCAAATACCTTTTTTTTATGTTCTTTTAACATTGATTGAATTTCGATTTCATATTCTTGTTGTTGTTTGATGTTTTTTTCAACCTCCAATAATGCATTTTGGCGATGTTCCTATAAAATAAAATTAATTATTTAAATTGTAAATTAGTTTTTATTTATTAAAATATTATAAAAATATTTGTTTTAAAATGATATAAGCAAAATTAAGCATTTTTAAACATATTATAGCAATATAAATATATAAATTAATTTTTGCTTTTAAACTGCTTAAACATATAATAAGTATTTTATGAATAAAAATTAAATTTCACATAAACAATAGTAAATATGCAGTGAAATATATTTGGAAGCATGCTAAAATAAAACAAGCATCCACATGCCTTCATTTTTTCTAGCTTCTGTAATGCTGCCTAAAAGTAAAAATCAAAACATTTAAGACACATTTTAAAAGTGCAACATCAAGTTCATAATCCTATATAACACATGATACCTGTACATCATTATTTTTATTCTGATATACCCCTTGCACATTCTCAGAATTTATATTTCTTGATAAATCAGTATCAGAAATAGAATCTTCCGGTGAATATTCAATACCACTTTCATTTGCTAGAAATGCTATAATTACTATTGTGCCACCATTTAAAATATCTTGAGGAGGATATAATAGATTTAACCCATCAATATTTAATTGTGCTAGTTGTTGTACATAACCCAAAGATTTAGGAAGCTTACGAAGAGATTTATTTTGACTAATATCCAATATAGAAAGTTGTTTTAAATTTCCCATTGCTTCTGGCAATTGCTTTAAATTGTTTTTTGCAACATTTAAAATATTTAATTTGTTTAAATGTACTATTTCATTTGGCAGTTTTCGTATATTGTTGTCTTGTAAATAAAGTTCCTAAAATATATAATATGATTAAAAAATAATTTTTTTTTGAATTTCAAATAGATTTAATTTATATGACATATTTCAATAATTAAATATTGAAATAACATATACCTTGAGAGAAGCAAGACACATTATATCAGATGGTAAATGAGTAAATTCATTTCCATGAATATCTAATATAACAAGTAATGACAAATCGCTTAAGGCACCTCCACCAGAAAGTGAAGTTAACTTGTTATTATGCATCCATAATACCTTTTTTCTAAATACTTTACATAATGAATAAATACCAGAGGGTACATGTTTTAAAGCACATTCAGAGACATCAAATATTGGTTCTGGATTTTCTCTGGCCTATAATAAATGATTATGATCTTTACATATTTTATTATTAACAATATTTTTATATTTTTTTAACACTGAATTTTTTTTTAATCAATAAAATCATTAAATCAATATTAATAAAATAATAAAAAAATGAATAAAAAAAAATATTAAATATTTGATAGATTTTTTCATTCATATATATCATTATATACATATGTAGAATAATAAAATATCATATGAAGATTATATGTATATGTATATATATATATAATCTTCTATCTAAAATCAAGATCCATCATATGAGGGAATTGAATGATTAACCTCCATTCATTAAGAAACATACCAGATATAATTTGTGTTCCAATCGTGCTTTATAATCGATATTAACTTTGCTCCCATGTGATAGAAACATCATTAATCGTATATGTCATGACAATAAATGAATATTATGAGTGCAAATCATTCTGTTATTGGTTTTTTTCAGCACACGTGATTTCACATACTTTGTAAAAGACTAACCAATATCAAATTGACAAACAGTGACAGTTCATAAAACGCATAAAACAGTGACGTATCTTAATATTTTAACTCCCTTGAAAAAGCAATATTATTTTGAAATCGATATTTTATATAGAAATTATTATTAATTTTGGTTTATTTATTTTTATTTTAACAACAAAAATATATATGCAATTCGAATTAAAATTTAAAATCATATAAATAATAAATATAATACAAATTTTATTTTTTATGTATTTATAAAAATATATTATTAAA
>NW_006264281.1:1841-17767 GCF_000469605.1 Apis dorsata | reverse complement strand
TATAGAAATATATTATAACATTCAGTACTGAACTAATCAATTTTTTTCCTAAGTAATTAAAAAAATGATTTATAAGCTCTCATATTTAAATTCGTATAATAATATATAGCAGCGACAATTTTTTCTAATTTTTTTTTAAATTTATTATTTATTTTTTAAATTTACCTATTATCTACTTATTATCTATATTCTATCTATTATTACTTTTTTTCGTAAATATGTTATCTTGTTTGAAAGAGTATTTATTTAAAAAATACTATTACAATTATTACATATTAAATTCAAGAAAATTGATTCTCTAAAAATATTTTATTCTACTTTACTAAAAAGATAAAGATTTTTCATAAATTATATTTCTATATATTTTAATTCGTAAAATCTAAAAAAATACAATATTTTAAATTCTAAAATTATAAGCTCAGATTACTGTACGATTTCGAGAATTTCCATTATTTTATTTTAATATTACTCTTTTTTATTTTAATATTACGTTTTCAGATAAAGATAATAAACAAGTTGTAGTTTTTTATAAAAGTACCAACAATATATAAGCAAAAGAAAATCTTCCAATGATTATGCTTTGTCACAAATTTTGTAAGACTTCTTTCTGTCTTAATCGATATTCTGTTGGTGTAAGCATGCCCCTGAAAAATAATGGAATTTTCATATAGTGATATCAAAAATCAATTCAATAAAATTTTGATAAAAATATTCATATTAAATTCATAAATAAAATTTTATAATATTGAAATAAGTTTTTTATACAAAAATTATTCATTACAATATAATATAAGTGATGGAAATTGAATTAGTAATGAGCAAGTATATTTGATTGAAATATAATAGTATAAACTGCAATTTTTTTAATGTCATGAAAAATAGAAGATTAATTTTTTTAAATCAAGTTAATTTACAATCTATTAAAAATGATTCATATTTAAACCTTAAAACCGTATCAAAAGAAACGCAAACGCCTTTGTCACACATTTTTTTGTAAAGATGCCAACATTCCTTTTCTTTGTTGGTTTGAAATTGTGGTTCAATAGATTGCATATGTTGAAGAGTTTCCTTTGAAGGTAATATACATGTAGTTTTTGTCTGCAATTTTTATAAGATTTTTTTCTTAATAATTAAAAATGAATTTATATTTGATAAATACATTTGACAAAATATTTATATGTCTTACATTCACAATAGAATTATTTATAGTTGTTTTGGATTGTTGTGCGGAAACATCGATTTTTCGGGAGATTATTATCGGTGATTCTTGTGTCTCTCTCTTTATTTTCATAGATGTTATCTGTCTTTCTATTCCACTGTAAAACAATTTATAATATATTCTTATTATTATTTATAATATATTCTTATTTAAACAAAATATATTTTCTTTTATAAAATTATAAAAAAAAAATATGGATAAAAGAAAGAAAAAGATGAAAGAAATATATTTCCATTTGATATCTTAAAGAATCAATCGATCATGCTTTTTTGCTACCTTTGAATATAGAGAAAATGTATTATAAAAATTATTAATACAATTCGTTCACGATCTTTTCTTTTTATTTCCATTATATTATATATATTTGATCTCTTATCGTTTTATTTTTTTTTTTCATTGATATTATATTGATTATCAAACTTATTGTTGAAATAGAAATTATTATATCTAATATTGCCACTAGATTATTATGAATTCATATTATCGGGGCGTTCATCAAGAAATCAATTAAATTCTATTTTTTATACTTACGATCGTGTATTACGAGTTTTCAATAATTTCTGTTTTTTATCATGTAAATCACAAATAGGCACAGCCAGACATCTCTTTTCGCGATCAGTCAACGGAACATCAAGCGGCTCTTCAATATCGTGAATCAATGCTAGGATAGGAAGGGTCAAACCACCACCAGTAACATCCGTTTTCCAAGATACCGCTTCTTCTTTCGACGAAGTAGCTCCACGTTGGTTACCAACGATCGCCAACCATGATTCTGTCGTTCTTTTCTCCTCTTTCGGCGAGAGTTGTTGCTCTTTTGATAGATTATATTCTTCGTCGAAAGAATCTTTCTGAAAGGAAACTGCAGAAACAACAGGAATTTCATTTCATCGATTATATTATCAATCTCGATGAATCGAATTTTATAATATCGAGTTAAATCTATTGTTTAATTTAAAATTTTTTTTTAATTTATAGAATCATTAATTTATACTACTACTATTAGTATCTGATTAAAATTAACTGATTAATGGAGGTCAGTTGAAAAAAATCAGTAAAGTAAAAATTATCCAATAAAATTTAAAATTTTAAAAATCTTTAATATTCCAATAAATTGAAATTAAATTCGAACGTTTTAAATTTGAACGATAATAGTCACGATATGTATTCATAATGATGCACTTATTTAATCACTTCCATTTGAATAAATTCATTCGATTTTTATTTAGTATTGGTAGATTCTGTAATCGATCCAATTGAATCAAGGTAAAATGTCGAGTCAGGGGAATTTTATAGTCACGATAAATATATTTACCAAGCAACCTAATTTAATGGGCCGATATTCGCAATACTTGGCCATTTACCGAAAACTGGGCCAAACGAAATGATATTTCGTGTCATCGATTCGGTTTTACAGGACTAAATGAGCTACTTAATATTTTTCTACGACTTTCATCACTATTTTTTTCTCCATACCGTTCCATTATGAATTCTTTGTTTACGATAAAAACATAATACATTTTAAAAGTGAAAATGAAAGAAAATAATATAAAAAAATGCAACAAGATATTTGTACCGCTCAATATGTCTCTCGATAAATAAAAATTCTAAAAAAAAGAAAAAAAAGATTGATCCATCAAATCCTTACTTCAATTTATTTTCTTCTTGCCTTTTCTCTCAATCATTCTTCTTTAAACTTTCGTTCCTTCTTTCTTTCGATTATTAAATTAAAGATTTGATCTTGTTGAAACTGTGAAGAACACTTCGGATAACGAAAACACGATATCTTACGAAATATCCGTTCTTAAAAGTTTCATCGTTAAATCGGTATTTAGCCTGACCGAACAGCCATCAATCCAAGTGCAATTATTAAAACCTGATTACGTGGCGAGTTTCAATGGAATATTTTGCTTCAGGGTCAGTGGTGTAATAGAGAAGAAGTTTGGTCGATTTAACGAGTTCGATCCTCTTATTGTCTTCACGAGTTTCATGTCGTTGCACGATAGAAGTTCCCTTTAATTAACGACGATAATACGACTATATTTAAAAGAACGAAGATCGTTTAGAGCGATTCGAGTGTGAAAGGTACCGTCAGGAATTTCCCTCGGTTCATTCTTTGAATTTCTTGCGACGAGAATTTCCTGCGACCGAGAGATCAAACTAAAACGATCGGAATGTAAATGGAGATTTATTAAATCTTGCCTGCGTGAAAATGATATAATTTCTGATCAGATAAATATTTGCGATAACTCGATTAAATTTTAAGTTTTATAAATTATAAGATAAAATAATAGTAGAATCTAGTAACAAAATCTTAAATTCTTAAATTTTTAAAGCGTATATCGTCGTTGTTGAAATTTCTATTTTTTTGTAAAGAAAAAAATAGAAAGTTTAATCAGTAAGTCGAATATATCTCTATAATATTTTAAGAAAGAAGAAATTTAATTATGATACTTTGGAAGTACTTTAAATGATTTACAAAAATTTAGAATCTTTAAAAATTTTACGAGATTCGTACTAAGATTCGAACGAAGAAAAAGTTAATATTAAGTTAATATTATGTTTTGTATTTGTCTTTTTGTTTTTTTTTTCATGCTCAAGATACTTTAAAAATGAATATTTTAAAATAATTTGCATTCCTAATTATTTCGTTCATTTACAATTCCATGATCGTCAAGCGTACATATATTATTAAATTCTTGCACGATATTCGCAAATGATCTAATTTAAAGCAGCTGCAAAAATTAGAAATTAGAGATCTTATGCGATTTATATATTTCTAAAAAAAATCCATTTTTTTTTTTTTAAATAAAAAGCATCGAAGTGTATATACCTGACTTGATAGGCCTCCTCGCGCTACTCAAGGCTGAATTAATCGACGTTTTAATTATCGACGTGGTGGGTAGTTTACTACGCAATTCGTCAATTAATTTATCATCCCTGAATGAATTTTCGATATCGCTATCGCTATCTGCAGAACTAACAAGGGATACCATTGTAACGATGTCCATTGTTCTTGAATCGATCGAATTCTTTGCACGAGTACCGGATCTATTCCGTGATTTTCCATTTTCCTCCTCATTTTTCGACGTACCTCCGCCACAAAAACGTCTTTTTGCACTTCTGGATCGTCTCTTTAATGGTGCTGATCTCACACTTCGACTCGACGATATCTAATTAATTTTCGATTTTAAATGTCAGATTCTTTTTCAAAATAAATCTAATAATAAATATTTATTCGATAAATTGTATGTGTAAGAGGTCTAAGATAACGAGATGTAAAAAATAAATTAACAGCATGAATCGAAAAATCTTATATCAGTGTGCAACATAGATGCACACTGAAGAAATAAAAAAAAAAAAAATACTATAAAAATTGGATACAATTGCATGCTTTGAACGGCGATATCTCGTTGTAAAATAAAAAAGAATTTCATAGAAATTTGATATCGTGGAAAGAATAAAATATTTCACTCGCTCTTTTCAATGATAATTCAATAAAGATAAAGAATTATATTACATTTCTTAATAAAAATAATTGTAAAAAGTATCTATAGAAATGATTTCAATAAGGATATACCTTCGTTACAGCCGTATCTATCTTTTCCACCGTGTTATATTTACAATCCATATCTTGATCTTTTTGATTACGATTCTTTCTCATTGAGTCAATTACAATATTAACATGATTATTATTATTAACCGAAATTGATTCGAAACGCCGTTGTGGCGGCGCAGAATTAGTCCTCCTTGATTTCTGCTCGGTCTTTTGATTTTCCACCGTTTTTTTTATTGGCGGATTTCTATCGTTCATCGAGTTAGGTCTCGCTTCCGAATTCCTCGAAGACGAAGATTTATCAATCGTAGAATCATCTTTGTTCTCGATGATACTTGATGATACTTGCATGTCATTTATAGACGAGATTTTTCTACAAGTCGAATTGGATTGATCCGCCTCCCTTGGCGTTATCGTTTTATCATCTTGTAAATTATCTCTATTTTCGATCATTGTTTTTATCTGCTCATTTTTATTATCCACACAATTCGATTTATCGGCTATCTTTTCTATCGCGTCTTTCTCGTTCGCAATCGAGCTACACGGAGAATTTTCTCTGGACGTATTTTTCTCGCCCGTTGTATCGTTCTCTTTATTCTCAATCGTTTGCTTTAAAAAATTCTTTTCGACGCGATTGTCGGTCGATGATTTTTGAAACGAATTTTTCTCCGATATCGAGCTCCATTTGATCTCTGATCTGATTGGGTCGAGGAAGGCTCGGTTAGTGCCGCTATGAAAACTTGCACGTTTTTGCTTAGCCGATGAGAAATCTTCCTTCTTCGTAATTCCCAAAGCTGAATTTTCTATCCTGATCGATGGTAATGTAGACGTGAGCCGATGATTCGAACAGTCAGAAGGCTGTTTTTTCTTAATAGAGGAAACATACTCGTCGATGTTTGAATTCTTCGATATTTGCTTAAATAAAGAAAATTGAAATTAATGGTGTTTCGAAATTAAAATACGCTTTGTACGCATTTAATCGTACCTCGTTTACCTGCTCCTTTTCCGTATCAACCTTCTCCCGTTCTTTGCTCTTCGCCTGTACAGAAACTTTGTTCTTCTCCAAAGGTAGAAAATTAATAGACAATTTGTCGTCGTTTCTTCCCGAAGTTGTCGCATCATTGCTTTCCAATTTTTTAACAACTTTCTCGTCTTCTTTCTCCCGATCTTCATCTTGTATCATTTTATAGCTATTGTCCAGAGGAATTTCGATCTTAGATTTGTCGTTTACAGGGGACGATGGAGCAGTGGTATGATTCGATATTTCGGAGTCACATCTCTCGTCTAAAGTTTCGCGAGCCAAGAAGATATTTATATTAGCTTTATTCTTCTCTCGATTTTGCCAAGCGAGCCTCAACCTCTCGGCTAATTCTAATCTAGAGTAAAAAATCGATGATTTCTCGATCCCGATAAATCCTCTCGATCTTCCGCTGCTAGATTTCGATCGTCCTGGAATTTGACGAGCCACCACCTCAACTTGCCCCAGTTCCTCTTCATTTCTTTGAATTTTAGGTTCCTTCCAGGCAACGCGAACCTAAAATTCATCGGCCATCTTGTCATCGATAGTGAATCGCGATTGAAATTCGAATCAAGCTTTGTCCAAAAAAAAAAAAAAAAAAATACGAATAATATCGAACGAGGATTTTTAAAGAATTTTACTTTAGGAAAAGAGCGTTGTTGTAGGAAGTGAAGGATACCTTAGGTCTCTCAGAGCCGAGTTTACATGTTCCACGCTTGCCACGTGCAAATGGACTCGCGCAGATCTGCAATGACTTTTCATCCTCCGCGGATCTTTGCCGTCTAACTTGGTGACGACGGGGCGCAGGTGGTTGCAAGGACAATTGCCTGATTGGTCTGATCGATTTTTCGGATCCTGACATTTCGATGCTGGTCATCAAGATTACATTCTATTACGATAAAACGAAATAGAAAATAGATTCACGATTTGAGACAGCAAAGCATATGTTTATAAAAAGAAAGTTACCAGAGATATTTAAATATTAAAAGAAAAGAAGAAAATTATTCGATCAGTTGTTAATAAATCGATGATACTTACTGGACGAGTTTAAGATTCATTCGAAAGGGGTGGAATACGTAAATACGATGGATGAACTTCCATCGTGGTTGCAGCGCGAGCAAACGCCGACTGACTAACTTCATCCATTGCCCTCTGACACGATCGTTCACCACCACTGCCATTTCACCGATTTATATATCTTCGCGTTACCCACCACCGCCGGTAATCGGTGCCTGTGTGCAGTGCTCGGCCACTAACACGTTACCGTTTCCACCCTCTACTCGGCCAAAGGGTGGTTGAACGATATATTGCTTCCTTTAATTCGAACGACGCTACCACACCGACACTTTGATCGTGGCACACTGTTGGTGGAATGCGAAGGGTGGTCGAACTCACTCACGTACGTTAACTCGACATGCATCGCCCCCTAATTTGCTATCAGTGGTGTAAGGTGAGACATTACGTACTTTTTCCCCCCATTCTTCTTTCATTTCGTTTATTTTCTTTCGTTCAAGCGAGAAAGCTCGAAGATTTTTCGGATTTCTTAAAAACTCTAAAATTAATAAAACTCTTCAATTGGGATATCGTTTGGATTAATTTAAATTTGCGACACGAAACATCAAGTTTTGATTCTTTCTTGATGCTTAGAAGCTTAGGATTTTAGAAATGTTGAATTTTGCGTATTCTTGAATATTCTTTTACATTTATTGATATTTGACTCGAAAAATGATAAATATCGATAATGAAATTTCTTATTTCTATTATTAAATTTAATGCAAATGATTAAATTTTAATATTTTCCTCTTATCTTTCCTGTAATAAGAATAATTAAAATTTTCTTTTGTAACGCATATTTGAAAATCTTTTATTTATTATCATTTTATTCTTTCTCTTTCTTACTTCCCCAATTATTTCTCCGCAATTATTCGCCTTCCGTCAACGTGATTAAAGATGAGCCAATCGCTCGATATTGTTCCACGAAGGCATCAACTACAACTGGATGACTCGATTTCCCGGGAACGTGTCTTAAATCGGCAAAGCCGAATTATAGCCGACAGTCACCGGGTATTATTGATCAAAACTTTACCTATCATCTGACAGCTTGTTGTCCGGTGTTGCCATGGCATCGGCGATCATTCAAATCCATTTTTCTCTCGTTCGTCTCTTTCTTGCTCGCCTTCTTCTTCGCCCGCCACCAAGTCACTCTTCAATCGCTGCGGGAGGATTTAAACGCGAAACTTTCGCCCCCGGAACTCGGCCACGTCGAATCCTTGAAAATTAAGAGAATCCCATTAGCTCTTCTACCCTTAATTGCCTCGCTTATCAACGATTTAGACGTACCTTGGCCCAGGGATGGGCAATACCGATGGATGGACGAATTGTTCATCGATTTCCGTGGATAACTCTTCTCTTCGTTTCTATCTTAAATTTTCATCGTTTCGAATATTTAAATTTTTCCTCTTCTTGTTTTAAATTGCAATTAAATCAATTAATTAATTCGAAGCTGGATACGTATAATTTAAATTATATTCAAAATAATTAAAAAAGTATAAAATATTATTGTCTGAATTGATGATTATGCGAATTTTTTTTTTATTCATTTTTTTTCATCATTATTTACATCATTTTTTTTTCTAAGGCTCATTATCGTTTCTAAAAATCTAAGTTAAGATTGTTAATATTTATTTACGAAATATCTTTACGTTCTGTATCTTTGATGGAATCGAAGTTTTTAATTTTCATTCGAGTTTATCCATCCCTGTTCCGGTTTCTGGAATGACTGTCTATCGTGCTCGATCGGGACTAGAAAGTTCGACTTGGCGAGGCTTGCCAAGAAATTTTCGAGGCTCCTCGTTTCACGATCGAGCCGTTTCATCAGGATTGATGGATGCCTGATTTGCCCGCAACACGAAAAACGGAATTATAAATTATTTTTCCAACTATTTTCTTTTTATGTTTAAAATATGACTTGAAGAAAAATCCAATAAAAAAATTGATTGATTTTTACAAACATAATAATCTAATATAATATAATCTTTTCTTACTAAAGAAAAAAAAAATATATATATATACAGAATGTCTCAAAAATGAAAAAATAATTAGATTAATTAGAGATTTCTGAGATAATTTCATTTTTCTTTGCAAAAACTTTCGTTATTTAGCTTCGTTAAGGAGTTATTAAGAAAAAACATTGGAGCACGTAGATTAGTCTAATTGTGACAGTGTCAGATAATGTCGTCGGCTGAACACGAACAAGTTCAAGCAACACGTGTCGAAAAAAAAATCTGTTGAATGTATCGAGAAAAAAAATTATTCAAGGGATCTTTGTTTTGCTACTTTTCTTTGTTATCGAGTGGAGGGAAGGAGGATGTGATTTTTGAAAAGAGGTACATTTCTTCAATAATTTAATGTAATTTTTTATCAAAAAAAAAATATCTGTAACATTTAACAGATTTTTTTCGACACATGTTGCTTGGATTTATTCGTTTATTTAACATATTTATCGTCACAGCTCGTGATTGTTTTTTGTTAATAACTTGTTAATTGTAAAATTTTAAGGAAAGTTTGTGCATAGAAAAATGTTGCTTGAAGAAAAAGAATCTCTAATTTGAATCTGCCGGATATTTCCACATTAATTCCTGAATAATTGTGCAATCTTATTATGTTACTACTTTTTATTTTATTCTTTTACAGATCTTGAAAATTAATTTGAAAGAAATGGCAAACGACAGTTCTTTCACTTTTTTGTTAGAAGATTCGTTCAGCGACAATGATAAAAGTATCGAAGATTATTCGTCGAAATTAAAAATATCCTTTAGAATAATTCAATTTCTTGTAATTTCACTTTTTCTTAAATATTGCTATTTACATTAGCGAAATGTAAATATAATTTACTGCTACTTTATTTTTCTTAATCAATGATAATGATCACGATGCTTTGGAGAATCTTGTTCAGAAATACGATGGGGAATTATTGCAACGAACATTGGAACAATCTTTATCCTCCTGCTCGGATAATTTATTAGACGAGAAAATTTTCAACGAAATTTTTCCTCTCGCTCATGATCTTTTATTCAAGGTAAAGAAGTAAAAAATATTATTTTACCAATAAATTTAATCGATTATTACATTTTTATTTTTTTTTTTATCCTCGTTCGAAGACTTTAAAGCAGATCGGTGAAATTATAAATACAAACGTGAACGAAGACACGGTGCAAGACACGAAACGAAAACTGTTCGTTTGCCACGAATTGTTAAAAATATGGGAAAAATCTATGGAACGTGTCTCGAAACTTCAGAAAACGTCTGCCATCGATCTTAAATCCATACTGGAGAACGTACTTTTTACGATTGAATTAATATTTAAACACTGTAGAGGAAGGTGAAGTGAAATTTTTTAATTTTCTGATAATCTATTAAATATTATTATACCGATGATTTTAAAAAGTTTTAACCTTTGAGAGACAAATCGATATAAAAATGTCCGCATCCAGCAATTATTTAATATTATGGATACGATATTTCGCGCAAAATATATAATGATGATTGATCCTATTTTTACGCTATAAAAAGAATGAAGAGAATTTTTTTTTTACAGTAAAAAATTATACGGTGTTTTATTCGATCACATATCGGAGGAATTAACGAATCTCTTTCGTAAAGCAAAAACGATCTTGAATCTATTCTTGGCCACTTTAGACGGTGTAATAGTCTTCGACACGGATACGGAATCGGAAACGGAACTGTTGGTAAAAGGTGAGCGATCCTATTACGTCTTAACGATTCTTTAATGCGAATCATCTTTATCTTCATCGAAGTACACCGAGTATAAAAGAAGAAGAAGAAGAAAAAAAACAATTGCTCTATTTAATTTCTCATTTTATACTCTCGATATTAACAATATGATTTAAAATTTTTATTCGTACATTTTATTCTTCATTTTACGAAGAAATCGAATATGCAATGACATTAAAAGAAAAATTAAATAATTTATAGAAATTCTTTTTAATTCGTCGTTTCGATTAAAAAAGATATTTTTCTATTCAAAACAGTGATTGATTCTATCGGATTGTTCGTCACTATTGCTCACGATTTAGACTTGAAAACGTTCGTAGAAACGTCAAAAGTGTTCGGAAAATTGGCAATTACGAAACAAGATCTTGTCAAAAGAACGAATGCTACGAGCGTCACTTCGCATCTTGCGCAATTGGCAAAAAATATATCCTCGATGTTTTCGTTCTGTCAGGTATGTTTCTTTTAAAAATATATATATATAAAATTTTATATTGCTAGATTAATCATATTTTCAATTAATCTAATCTAATATAAAAAAATTTTATATATATATATTATTGTATGATACGAAAAGATTGAATCATCGATATTATCTATTATATGTCACTTTTTAACTCGCTTATCAGATATTTTATTGATTTATATCTATTAATATATCTATAATAATAGTTCATGTTAAGTCTATAATGATGCACAATGCTTTTTTCTCATTTTTTTAAATAACAGATATCGAAAAATATTAGAAAATAACTAATAATAAAAGAGAATTTAAAAATAAGTTAAAAATTTGTATTTCTTTTTATAAAATTGTTATTATATGTATTTTTATACAATTATATTATACAATTATATTATATTATATACAGGATTCAGCTGAACGGATCGATGAAAGAAAAATAAAAGTTATTGGTCATTCGTTAAAAATTTTGGACAAATTATTCGCAACTTATTGTTCATACATAAATAATGAGATTCTTTCGTTTGTAATCGAACTTTTATTAAAAATGCACAGGTATTTAATTATTATTTTTATTTCCTTTGTCTCTTTCGTTTAATTTCAAATTTCTTTCTGCATCATTTCTTTGCAAAAATAGGTGTTCTCCGTTATGTTTGCAAAAATCAAAGATCGACGATAAATTAATCGAATTAATAAATGTACATATCTCTCGAGGATCGGAACCATTTTTAAATACAGTTTTCAAATCTTCCGATTTCAAGCAGGTTCGTCCATTTTATTAATAATAAATTTGTTTAATCACGAATATGGAATATTTTTTTCGACACTCTTAAAAAATATTTTAGGCATTTTTCGAATATGGAAATCAAGCAAACATCGATAAATTAGGTTATCACTTATTAATAGTTAGCATTATGAAAAAATTAATCAACATGCCGTACGAGCAACATTGTAAATGGACATTAGGCGCTGAATCGATCATTGATGTTGCATTAACTAATATTAATCACAGTAAGTAGTTTTTTTTTATGTATGTTTAATATTTATTAAATTTATAGATCTTAAGTTGGTTAATTTTTAATTAACCAAACTTATGATTTGAATGAAACTTATGAATCGACGATTTTAAAAAGTCAAGTTAAGAATCGAAAAGATCGGAGAAGCTTGGAATTAAACAAAATCTTGAAAATATTTATATTTGTATCCTCATAAAGTACAGGAAGAAATATTGGTGGGTCAAGTGAGATTACCAGGTGTACACGATATCGGAGAAAGACCAAGATCAGCTTCGATATATGAAGCCACAATAGTGCCAATTTGTAGTCTGATTAGTCAAATACCTGAGGATGGATTTCAAGCTATCGAATTGATTTTGTTGAAGCATTTGCTGAGCAATCAATTTTGGAGTTCCTTGCTTAGTTCGGATATTTGGTGTTTCGTTGACCGGTTTGTAAATCGCATATCTCGAATAATTCATGAATCATGATATCATATTTCATAATCGAAATAAGATTCGATTATTTATTTTTTTCTTTACAACTTTTTTTTTTTTCCTTATAAAATTTATCGCGATACCGGTTCCGATAAATTATTGAATATGTATGAATTGCGTTTGAATATGTATGATGTTGAATCCTACGTAATATCCTTATCTTTTCAGCATTGGCTCGTCGGAACTTTGCATTAGTCACGTAAAATATCTGCTAAAAGTTTATGCTGTTTTAATGACACGTAGCAATAGTTTCGAAGTCGTTATATTGGAGAATTTAATTGGAAGATTGTACAATTTACTATCAGAGGAAACGAAACATACTCTTATAACGGAATTTGATGATCTCGAAAATCCATCCTGGTTACCCGTCGCTCGATTTTTGCCATCCAAAACGAAATCATTCTTGCAAAGTCGATTAGCATGTATATTAAATGAAATCCCGACTGCCTTTGCAGAATTACAGCGGCAACCTACCGTACAAAACTGGAATCATATTGTAAATTATATTAGAATAAATTTTTCGTTTTTTTTTTCTTTTTTTTTTTTTACGAAGATTTTAATCACAATTATTTTCCACATTAAAAGACAAAGCTGATGCCATTGATCGGGAAATTGAATTACACGGAAGAAAAAAATATCATTGATATTCTCTCTCAGATATGGAACTCTATAGCAAGCACAATCGAAATTTTCGAAGGTAGACAATTGGATATATTATCGGAATTTATATTAAAGTTGTTTGTTGCTACACAGCCTCAAAAAATTCAAGATAATATTTTCTTCTCGGTATGTTCACTTTTTTCTTTCTTTTTTTATTATATAATATAATAATAATTTATACATTGTCATTTTATTAGATAATATATAATAATAATATTACATAAAATAAAATTTATTTTGAAAATTTAAATTTTGTGATTCAGTTTGAATTTTGTTTTGGATATATTCTTTTTTAATTTAAATCAACTTGTAAAAAATATAATTTTTTTTATTTTGATGTATCATAGAAAAATTATGTATCAAAAAATTGTAATACATCTTTTTATATATAATCGTGTAAAATTATATATATGCAAATAATATTTAATTATTTCAGATTATAGAAGCAATTTTAACGTCATTTTTTTATTTTCCGCCACATGTTAAAGCGATTGCGTCACATTACTTAAGAAATAATATCGATTCACTTGACAGCTGTGAACTTAAAGTTGCCAATGCGTTAGCGGAATTCAATTGTCGACTTTTAGAAGATGAAAATCCTTGGGTACGACAAGAAGCCTTTGAATCATTCGATCATGTGGCCCATATGTGTCCGAACGAAGATCTTGTTACTAAAATGGCTGCTGCAGTTACGAAAAAATCGTTATTAAAAGATTCTTTGCCGGCTTATTTATCTGGCACGATTTATTATGAACTTCAAAATTTCTCAAATATTGAAGATTACTTGCAACATATAGGAAAACATTTGCAAGACATCTACCATGTTTGTAATAATTATGAGGATTCTCAAAGGGATGAAAAACTTCCTAAGTTGGAAAGTCATTCCATCGAAAGTTTTGATGAAAATCCATCTATAAACGATCTTGATGAACACGTGAGCAGAATATGCGACGAATTGAATGATATTTTAAAAAAGAATAATGATATCAGTAATCATGTTTTACGAAGATTGCAACTAGTTTGTAAGAAAATTCTGGATCTAACTGAATCTAAATAAATATATTTTGTAGATGAAATAAGATAAGATCGCACATATTAAAACGTATATAAATGTATTAGTACATATATGTACTTAAAAGAGTATTAATATTATTTTTTTTATATATTTTACTTAAATTAAGTATTATTATATATTATATATTATAATAAGATAGCCAATACATCCTCTAATAGCTGATCCCACAAAAATCATGTCCAATTTATTTCGTTCCGTTTTATTAAATCATTTTGTTTTATTACAAAAATGTTAGAGAATATCTTTCGGAATATTTTTTATTTATTATTGAAGCTTTTACTTTTTTTTATACATGATTAATATATATTAAGATATAAATATTAAGATAACATAACAAGTATTTTTATAAAGAAAATTAAAAATATAATTTATAAATTAATTCAAAAAATGTACTGAAATGATTGAATATGATGTTTAATATCCTTGATAAATATATATTACATAAAGTAAAGGTATATTGCATAAAGTTATTTATAATTATGTGAATATATAGTATATTATATAATATGCATACGGAAATGTGTGTGAATAAATATATATTATAATATAATTAATATATTATATGATAATATAATATAATATAATTAATAATATAATATAATATAATTAACATATTATATATGATGGAAATGATAATATAAAATTATTAAAAAATAAATTTTAATTGATATCTTATATGAAAAATAATGATATGATATATATATATATCTTATATCTTATACAAGATCTTATATATTTTATATATCTTATATTTTTATCGTTAATATTTATTTTTATTTTCAATATATATATATATATATTTTATAGTAAACTAAAAAAAAACTAGTAACATCCAATGAAATTATCTAATACTTTTACTTGCATAGCTTTGGCAGTATAGATTCTAAGTATAGTTTCTGGTTTACTTTGCGTTATCGTTAAATGTGTTTAACATATCATATGGTGATATACATATATTATATAAAGAGTTTTATATATTTACACATTTAAGATTTTTTATTTTTCTTCTATATTATATGATAAAATTAATTATTTTTGTAGTGCAGTTTTTGTAGTGCATATTTTAACTTATATAAAATTTTTCAAGGTTTGAAGTTTAAGTTTAAGTGCTATTATATAATTTTATATATAATTTTATAATAATCTAAAATAATGAATGCAAAAAATACATGTCGATATTTTATATTATATCTAGATGCAAAATTTGGAATTAAAGAAAAATTTATCTAATGATAGAGTATTTAATGCAATAAATAAAATATTTATATCATTAGAAGATGAAGATATACATAGAATTAATAAGTCTTTATTACTGGTATGTTTTTATATTATATATTATGATATTATATATTAGTTTATATATTATAATATATATTATATAATTGTATTATTATATATAGTTATATGTATATTATATATATATAATGTATATTATTATATTATATTATATATTTTATTATATAATATTAATTCAATAGGTGATTCAAGCTATGATAAATCTCATGAAATCAGAGGATTCATTGTTTAAAATAGCATACCAAGAAATTATTTTTATAGGTAGTTTTTATAAAGGAACAAAAATAGAAAAACCAAATGAATTTGATTTAAATATTATTTTAAAATTACCTTTTAATAATAAACAAATAAATGTAAGAATA
>NW_006264281.1:0-1665 GCF_000469605.1 Apis dorsata | reverse complement strand
AATAATCTTAAGTTATTTTTTAATTCTTAATGATATTATATAATTATATAATATAATTCTTAATGATATGAAAATTTTTTTTCCATCCAGTTTTATTCAGAAAGGCCAGGTTCCGTCCAAATTCAAATAGATCAATCATCTATGTATAATTCACCTAAATATGATCTTCTCTCAGATAAAGGAAAAAAGTTGAAGAATAAATTATAATTATTATAATTTATATAATAATATATAAACAATTTCATTATATTTTTATATAAAATATTATTTTTTTTTTTAGAATATATAACAATATTATTGATTCTGGCTATTTAAATCCAAATAAATTTCGTTTTTGGATTCAAAGAATTCTATCTAAAGTTCTTAATAAATTACCAAAAGTTGAAGATAAATATGAATTAATAGTAAATAATCAAAAGATAAAAATCAAAATAATAGAGAGTGGTCCTGCATATACAATAATAATAAATATGCCACATGAAACTGAAAATATTCATATTGATTTAGCTCCAACATTAGCTTTCCATATAAATTGCATTAATCATTTTACTTCAAAATTTAATGAACTTCAAAATGTTTGTATGTCTATTATATTTAAATAAAAATATTTTTATATTATAAAAATTTTTTGTTTTTAGTGTCGAAATGAAACATGGTTTGCAATTCCATTACCATTAACAGATAATGATTCTAATAATAAAAATCTTTATTGGAGACTTTCTTTTAGTTATCAAGAGAAAGAAATTCTTGCTAAATATGGTCGTATAAAACCAGTCATACGTCAAATAAAGGTTGTTTAATAAATTATGTACTTTAATTTTAATATTACAAAACATTTCTGACATTGTTGTGTTTTTTTAGAAATTAAGAGATACACAAAATTGGAAAAGTATTGCAAGTTATTTCATAGAAACTTTATTTTTACATAAAATAGAAGAATTAAAAAATGATCTCGAAAAAATACCATTTACATTATTTTTATTTAAAGTAAGATATAATATATAAAAATATATGTGTAATGATATATATAATATATAATATTAGAATCAATATGTATAAAAAATTTATAATTTTCATTATTTGTATTATTCATATGAATTATTATTGTTTTTAGATGCTTCAAGAATTATATTATGCTTGTGATAAGCACATGTTGGAATTTTATTGGGATAAACAGTATAATTTATTCTCAAAGATTAGTAAAATAGAAATGCATAACATAACTTACCGCTTAAAAAATATTATAAGCAATATTGAAAAATATTCAAGTGATGAATTCATATTAGCTAAATTTATTTGTAAGTTGTGCTTTTTAAAATTACGAAATGATGATATTTGAAATATAATTTTTCATAATTTTTTCTTCTCTTAATATAAAATTCAATATAAATGATTGCATGATTAATAAAACAAAAATTAATAATCATTGTAAATGATTGTTTATATTGAATCTAAATTTTATTATTTTTTTTTTATTACAGTAAATTCAAACGAATTACAATTATTAAAAGAAAAAATAAATAACAATCAATATATAGAAGGTATATATTAATTATAATTAATATATTATATTATATTCATAATTATAATTATATTATATTATAATTATAATTTTATATTAAAATTAATTTTATAGATGAAAATAATGAGAAACAAGAAGAAAAT
>NW_006264280.1:73703-73945 GCF_000469605.1 Apis dorsata | reverse complement strand
TAAATAAAATTTATAAAATAAAATGATACAAAAAAATAGAATAATATATATATATATATTATATTACATATTTTATTATATATATATCATTCGTAATATAAATTAATATTAGAATTTGTTCTTTCATAATTGTAAATTTTAATCTTATTGTTTTTATTTTTATATTTTATATTTATATTATATATATTATCTGGTTTTTAATACTTTTTAGTTTTATTATATTAATCCATAAATATTTTTTA
>NW_006264280.1:70537-73606 GCF_000469605.1 Apis dorsata | reverse complement strand
AAAATTTATAATTATTAATTTTTTTTATCTCTTTATTTTTCATGTTTTTTTAACAAAATCTTTGTTTCTAGCAATAATTGTAATTCATAACAGATTTTATAGAATATTGAATATAATAAGTTTAACATTTCTTATTTGAAAATATAAATACAAATAATATCAAAACAAATTATATTTATTATAATATTACAGATAAAAATTAGAAATTCTATATAAATTTTCTAAAGAAGTTATTAAATTAAATTCAAAATTGTGATTATTATTTAATTTTTTGTTGAGAATTTAGAATTTTCATAGAATATTAATTTATCATAAACAATAATTTATCATTAACAATAATTCTATTTTATATATTCTATTTTTTATATATATAAATTAATTATTTTAAGTATAACAAATTCTTGAATAATATAAGATTTAAAATAAAGACTAACCTTATAATTGAAAATATATGTATATATTTTTTAATTGCACAAGGATTTGACTATATATTTGTTATAATACAGTATATAAGATTATTAATGGATAACAGATATTACTTTATTTTTATAAGAAATTAAGATAAAAAAGAAAATTTTATTAAAGAAATTCAATAAAAAAAAATCAATAAGAAAAAACCATTTAATTTTTATAATATATTTATGATTAGAAGAATATTATATTGTAATTTTTTCAGCTAATTATATTGAAACGTATGTAAATTACAGAAGGATATTCAAATAATTAAATAATAATAAAAATTATGGAATATTAAGGAAAATAAATCATATTATTTATAATATATATATAATTACATATAATTTGATCTTGAAAAGATATATCAAGCAACTTCTAATTTTTTAATTGATATTATTTTTTTTATTGAATATTATTATATTTAATATGGAAACTTTGATAATTATATTTGATAATTATAAATGATTAATATCGCGGATAGTTACAAATAATCGATTTTTATGATTTTTGTAACCGTCATCTCTTATTTCCAGATATTTTTAAAATATTGTCGTTATTATCACATTGAATTCTATTCATATGTATACATATATATAGTATATTTATACCAATCGCAAGTATAGTCACTGCTTTGTTCTTCGCTTCGTGATTTGTTTACATCCAGCAGCCATTAATTTCTTTGTCTTTTTGCGTTATATTTCGCTAATTTAAGTATTTATATATTTTCTATTAAAATTTATATTTATATTTATATTCATAAGAAAATTTTCACACTTCAATGATCATTATAATAGTTATTTATAATATTTTCATTATAATAATATATAATTCATTATAATTCATTATATTTTCAATATAATATTATCATTATAATAATTACTTTATAATAGTTATAATCATATAGAATAATAATCATATATATATAAAAGAAGGCATATTGATGATTCTAAAATATATTATAAAGAATAAAATTAAAGAATTTTTCTATATATATAATTTCTGCTTAACTTTAGTTTTCAAGCTTAACCTCAAGTTTAACCTTAGTTTGTAAAAAATTGTTGTTATTATATTGAATTTTACTTATACGTATCCATAATGTGTGTCAGCACGTGACTTATTTCCACTTATAATGTATTAATATATTCATTAATATTATTATACATAAATATATTATACATAAATATTATACATAAATATATTGTATAATACTACTGACTGAGATTCATTTCGAAAGTTAATTCTAGAAGTCGATAAATATAAAAATTGCTATAAATATAAAAATTGATAAGAATATCAATTGAAGTTTACTTATTAAATTATAAAAAATTTGATTTTATATTAAATAAAATGAAGTGGAGATTTATAAGAGTAATATAATGAAAATAAAATTTCTTTTGGCTTATTTTATTTATAGTTTTGGTAAAATAATCATCTATATATAGATCATTAAAATTTAAATATCAATAAATTTATAGATTTTTATATTTTTCGTTGCCTATCGATTCTTTCTTCATTAATCTATTTCAATAGTAATTGATATAAATCTACAAAATCTATTTCAATAGTAATTGACATAAATCTACAAAACATTGTTTAAATTATCATTATACGCGTAGATAAAAAAAAGTTGTAAAAAGACGTTTATAATTTTTTTCGCGATTTCAATTATAATTTTTTAAATATCTCATAAAAAATCTTTGTACTTTTCAAAAAAACTCAAATTGTTTGATCAAATTGTTGTGGATAAATTTTCAAAAATAACTTCTCATAATAATAAATAAGTTCAAGAATAAAAGATTAAATTATAATAAAATATAAAATATTTAATATTCTATTACTTCATTATAAAAAATATTTCCATTTGAAATTTTATATAAAACATGAAAAAATAAAATTTGAGAATTGATGTTATATATTCAAAGAGATTTTCCATCAAAAAATAAATCCTCATTACATATTATATATATACATTATATTATTATATTATACATATATATTATACATTACATATATGTATATTACTTATAAATATTTTAATTAAAATTAAATTGAAAATAAATGTTATATTATAAGATAGTATAAAATAAAATAAAATAAATATTTTTTACTAATTGTATATAAACTATAAAATTTTTATTTATATAATTATATAAATTATAAAATTTATTATGTCATCGATCATTAACATTTTTTCTCAATCATTAACTTATAATTAAAATAAAATCGACAAAATAATTTCACGAATTATTTTAAATGTATTAACTATTATTTTAAATATATTAATATTTACGTAATATAGATATTTATGTAATAAATATAATTATGCAAATTTTTAATAAAATTAGAAAATTTGAATAATAAATTCTCTCGAATGTCGCGAGCGTCTTAAAAACTAGAATATCCGAAGAAAAAGTAGTTTTAATGATTATATAAAAAACGTTTACATAAAACTGTAGTAGTAACAAAAAACAAATGCTCTATGCCAACTCGCTTATAGAATTGTATATTTTTTTTGTATACATTTTAAGTAAAATAATTATTTAAATTTTTATTTATTAAGTAAGTTTGATTTAAATTAAATATAAAATTCAAATATTGTTCTCACTTATCAAT
>NW_006264280.1:67559-69427 GCF_000469605.1 Apis dorsata | reverse complement strand
TTATATTATATATTATATATATATATATTATATATACTATATATATGTACAAAATTTACTATTACACTAAAAGTAATGTTTTAAATAAAAAATAGTATGATATTTACTATTTAAAATATATAAATTTGTCTAAATAAACATAAATATTTTTTAGCATGACCACTAATAATATTAATGAATATATGATAAAATTTTGGTAAACTTCTACTGGTATGTATTAATATATACTAATATTGTCTATTTATTATTTATTATTTTATACATATGATTAAAAATAATTTTAATAAAATATTATAATTTGAATTTGATAAAAAGTTTATGGAGTTCTAATTGGAATATTGATGTGTAATATATATTTCATATTCAAATATTGTTTAATATTTCATATTCAAAAATTGTATTTCGTTTTGGAATTAATTTCATTGAATACTTATATATTAATTTTGAACAATATTTAAATTTGATAAATTTCATAATCAAATGTAATAATTGACAATGATGTCCCCAAAATGAATAATAAATGCTATATTATATTTTTTAAGAATTCATTCTCGAGAATTAATCGATTTTATAAATTCATGGAACATATTAAAATCTTTATTTTTATGCAATTCTATTAATTTTATTTTTTTCTTCTGCTATTTCGCAAAATAAATTTTTAAAAACGAATAAAATTCAAATTACATCAATTTCAAACAATTCAATTTCAAAATTCAATAAAAATACGATAGATATTTTTAGTTTTCATATAATAAATTTCTTCATAATTCATAATTCTTCAAATTTTTCATTAAAATCATTCAAAAGATTTTTTAATTTTCTCATAATTATCCATAGCTTCAGAAAGAATACTAAATTTTTTAACATTTGCATTTTTTTGAATCAATTTTTTATAATTTTATTTTTTATTCATTAATTTCAATATTATTAATAATATTAAATTATGTATTTATATATATTATTATAATTTATATATATATTTCATATTTCATATTTATATATATATTTCAATCAATTATTTAGAACCTAAAAAATAAATATGTATTTTTCAAATTATTCAAATTTTAACATGGAAATTTTTAGATCTAAAAAGACTTATCGATAACTATTTGCTGTTACTTTTTTTATCAATTATCATGAGTATATTAAGCGATGATTGATAATGTTTACATATTAGGAATAACAAATCATTATATATATATTTATTTCTTATAATTTAATTTATTGATTGTTTTCTGATATATTTAAGCACTTATTAATAATATAAACATTATAATATTATAATATTTATATATTTAGTATTATAAAATTTTATTTATTTAATACACATAATTTTTGTATAATAAATGATAAATTAAATGATAATGAAATTTAATATTGAAAATCATGTAAATAATTAATAAATTTAAGTTAAAAAAAATAAAATGGGAATCATAGTTAAGTAATGTGTTGGATGTTTTCTTTTTTTTTTTGTAACACAATTATTTAAAAAATTATTTTTTGTTAATAATGAATTCTATATTTCATTTTTATTTTAGATGAATTTGTTATTATTACTTTTAATATGTATTATTATTTTTTAATGTATTATTTATTTATTTTTTAATGTATTATTATTTTTATTCTGTTCTTTCCAATAAGAATTTAAAATTTATATATAAGAATTATTATGTAACAAAATGTATAATCGTTTTATTTCAATGATTTTATTAAATTATTATTATATTACATTATTATAATATTATTATTATATTATATTAATATTATTATATTATATTAAAATTATTATTATTATATTGTATTATACATTTTAATTGATACAATAAAAATATTTTTTATGTTACTTGTTTTTTCATAGAGTGACATCT
>NW_006264280.1:65521-67021 GCF_000469605.1 Apis dorsata | reverse complement strand
ATAATATATATTCTTTAATCTTTCTTTTATCGTCGAAATATTAATTTTTTTATCAGAAATTATATTTTGTATTCTATCAATTTCATTATTAAAATAATTAATATTATTTTAATATTAATTTTATATATTTAATATAAAAAAATTAAATATAATTTTAAATAATTACAAGAAATTAAATATAATTTATCAATTCTTTTTAAAATTGAATTGAACAATATTTATTAAATTAAATTATTTATTTATAAAATGTGATTTTTATCAACAGATGATAAATTAATTTCAATTAATAATAAGTAATAATAATTAGAATAATTAGATTACAAAAAATAGTAATGAAATTAGAATAAATATAATGCATTAAACTAATAATTAAAAATGAATATGATATGTTTTTCATAAGTTCTATTATTTTAATTAATTTTAAAATCATAAATCTCAGGATTCATTTGATATTGGTTTATTTTGAAATTGCAACTAAAAATAATATTATATTTTTTAAAAAATTTTTTGACTTTTAATTTTCACAAAAAAATTTGCTAAATAAGAATTTGTTATAAAATAAGAATAATTTTTAATATTACAAATTTTTGTAGATTAATGTTAGAAAAAATTGTTAATTCTTCTAAATCTAAAAAAAGCAACAAATAGTTTTCAAAATAAAAATTAACATGTGCAAGATGTTATTATAAAATAAAAATCGATAAAAATTGCAAAATTCAAAATTTCGTATTTATTACGTACATTTAAACAAATTTATAAAATTTGGATCTCTTTAATTTCATTAATTTATGTTATACATATCTAAAAGACATAATATAAATAAATAAAATGATGTCGAAGTCAGAAATGAATTTTGTATAAAATGATCCAAATAGAATCACGCATGATTTATCATGGAGATATTTTTTTTATTTATCATCATTTTATATATTTTCATTTTCATTTTATGTATTTTGTTCTCGTCAGCGTGGATAACATCAAAGCAAAAATTCGAGTTTCTATAGTCAGTAATTAGCAATAGTCCTAAACTGTTATCATTTATGAAATAATTTATTATTTCTCGTGATATAAAATAATTTAAATAACATATTAAAAAGTTTACAAATGTTAAATTTTTTACTGATGAAATTATAATTAATGTTTCCTTAGAAGTTTAACCACTATAACGTTTTCTATTTTCTCATAAATATTTTTATATTATATAAATTATAATATAAATTATTATATATAAATTATATAATAAATTATAATATAAATATTTTATAATATAAATTATTATTTATAATAATTTTTTCTATTTTACAGCATGGATANTATATATATATGTATACAATATGTTCAATTTGTTGAATTTCAAATCGATAATATAAACTATTTTAAAATATTAAATAGAATACAATAGAGTATAAAAATTAGCATAAAACAATAACATAATTTCAATATAACATTAATATTAGCGTGTATAAAAATAAATAATTTAAATAAGGAAGGACAAAATAA
>NW_006264280.1:52425-65481 GCF_000469605.1 Apis dorsata | reverse complement strand
ATAATTTCGAAAATAACTATTTAAAACTTTTATATTAAGATAATTAAATCAGTTATGGAGAACTTTTTATTCTTAATAATTTTTATAAATTGAAATTTCCAACTAATTTCAATTTCGGTTACTATTCTCTTCTGATTTCTATTTCTGTTTTGATATTGATTCTGAAATTTTGTCCTAATTATAGATTTAATATATATTCATATTTTTTAAAATCATAGAAAAAAAAAACATTTAAGATAAGATATTCTTTTTTTTTATTATATAAATATTTTTTATTAATGTTCTATTATATTATTTCCTATTATAATATGAATTAAACACAAAGTATTTATTTCCTTTTATATAAAATAAAATTTATTTATTTATATATAAATAAAATTTATTTATTAATTTAATGCTAGTAGTAATAAATGGAGATCACTTCATTTCAAAACATTTACAGTTTTCATCAAATAATCCTTTTAAAATTCTTTTTGACTTTATTATTAATTTAAATGATATTGCTATTTTTCCAATTCTATTGATCTATGTTGCATTATTGTAAATTTATGTTACTACAATTCTCATATGAGTAATTAATTTAATATTAGTAATTAAAATATTTTGTTTTAGATCGATTTGGTAACAGTACAATATTTTTGAGTGAACCATATATATACATATATATGTTGAATATTATACTGTCGATCATGAGATTTATTTAAAATTATTCTTATTTTTCGAATGGTATGTGAATGAATATTAAATTAAGATTAAATTATTAATGCTTATTTAAGATTAAGAATATTGAGTTCTATATTTAATACTTTGTTGATTGATAACGAATTAATTTGATTTTTTTAGATAATGATTCTATTAATATTGCAAAAAATAATGTATCTATTTCTGGAGAATTCATAATGATCTGAAACATATTGGTAAGTTTAATACAAATATTTTTATATTTTTTCTAATATTATCTAATACACATTTATACATACATAATTGTATTGTATTTTTATCTACTATAATATGTATTATATTATATATTATCTATTATATTATTATATTTACTATATTATATGTATAAAAGATGTTGAAATATGTATTCTGTATTTAAAAAACTTTTGAAAAATTTATTTTAGATATTGAAACAAAATTATAGAAATATTGAATAAGAATTTTTCAAGTTACGCGATTTCATTTTATATAATGAATATTTGTATATAGGAAATGATTCAATTATTATATCATTATATGTTAACTTTTGATTGAATGAACAAAAAATTCATTAATATATATAACATATTATATTCGTGAAATAACAATTTTTTGAAGAGTCGATTCTAAATTAAAACAAAGATATAAATTGTTATATAAAATCAATTGAGACTTATAATTATTAAATTATAAGTATATAAGTTAAATGTACAATAGTTTAGTTCACATTAGATAAAGCGAGACAAAAATAGAATGAGACCAATCGTGTAAAGAATTCTCATTCTATTTCACTCTATTTCATTTAACATAAGCTTATATTGCTTATAACTGACAAATCTTTAAAAATATTTTTATATATTATTTTTAAATTTATAAAAAAAATATACAATTTTTGAATTAAAAAGATAGATTTTAGATGCTAAAATAATGAAAAATATCCATACAGAATTAAAAATAAGATTTTCATATAAAATCTAATGTAATTTTACAATATATATATTATATAATTTGTCATTTAAAAAAAATTTATTTTCAGAATTTGTTTCAGATATTGTACATAATTATATATTTTATATATTTAAGTCCATAAATGAATAATGATTGTATAATCTGCCTATTTGATAAAATTTAGAAATAAATCGAAATTCTAAAATTTCGAATTAAAAATTATTAATGTTTTACTTACTATTGTTTTTGTATTTATCAGAATAATTGTTTTAATTATTATCACATATACAAAAAAATCACTAATAATAATTTAATCAATTTGAATTTCTATAGATCAGTGAATTTAAAACAAAATCAGCTAACTTTTTTTTTTCTATTTCACTTGCATTTAATGTTTTTTATTGGATATAAGATTAATAAGCTAAGAAGAAATTATAATCAATATTCATATTTTCATCATATTAAATTAATTCTTGATGATTTTTATTCATTGATTTGTTAATAATAAACTTATAATAATATTTCTATAAGTGATAATAGTTCTGCTAATTACAAAAATGAGATTCTTTATCATTAAAACGATCAAGTTTTTCAATTTCATTTAGTTTCGGTAATTCGATATTTTGTTTTCAAATTTTGCTGACATTTTTATATCAATAAATATCGAATTACATTGATTCTAAGATGATTATAGAATCATTTTATTAAAATACTATTTTAAATTATAGCACAAATTAAATTTTTCTTTTCTTTTCTGCAATTTTTTTTAATAAGAAAGATTTAAGAAATCTCCAATTATTCTTCATTTAAGCACATAAATAAGCAGTGTTTCAATTTATATAACAAGTTTGCTATTACTATCATCATCTTATTACTATCATCTATCATATTAATCTTTGTTATTATTATCCTTTATTTTTTTAATGATCATGAATGTAGATAACATTCTTCTTTATTCGATAAATAATAACTATACATAATACTTATATAAATTATTAAAATTAATAATATTTAAAAATCTTAAAAAAACTACAACTGCCTGAATAAAGCTGAATTTTTAAAGGGCGTATTGTAACTCACGTTGTTTACTTATTTACTTATTAAAAATATTTCTCTTACTTACTTTCTAAATCACACTTGTTTTAAACTGAATTTCCATATATCAGGAATCTTTTTTTGTAGAAAATATAAAATTCTTAATTTTGATATATTAAATATTAAATATTAACCAAAAGTTTTTATTAATTTTTCGTTTTCAAGAACAAAAATTAATGATATATAAAATTCATGATACATAATATTATATCATTAAATTAATGATACATGTATTAATCAAGATGTATTTTTAAAATTTTTAATTTATATCTATTAGTAATAATTTAAATCTAATAATTTAAACTAATAATTTAAATCTATTAGTTTAATATTTTTCAATTTCGCTATTCAACTAATTTATAACAGATATTTAGGAAATAATAATAATAATATTTTCATTGAAAATTGAACATAAATATAGGATATTAATATATTCGTGAAAGATCGATTCTAAAGAATAAAAGAAAAAATTGATGTATGAAAATATTTAATATCCAATATTTAAGTTATAAAGCAATTGAAGTTTACATTAGATAAAGTGAGAAATATTATCACTTTGATTTCAATGTTTTCGTTGTTTTTATTTCACTTTATTTAAGTTTTTATATGAATTTAAATTTTTTTATATTTTTTTATAATTTAATACATAAATGTCTAAACTGATATTTTTGTATTTTGTATTTTTTTTTGACATTGTAAAAATTCTCTATAAATGTATCATGTTTATTAATATCCTATGTATTTTAGAGTATTCATACCTATTATATCTAGTATAAAGCCAAATTATCAACAATTTATTTCTTCTTGTATTTAGATGCAGCCAATTTTTAATAGAAGTGTCTTTTTGATCATTTTTAATAAGTGATTTTAGTATTGATATTATCTAATCTTCAAATTTTTCATTTGAATTTAATGCCAGATAATTATTAAAAGCATAATAATCAACAGAAAAATTAGGATCTTCATTTACATGTCTATCTTGTGGAATTTAAAAAATGTAATTTATGGAACATTACTCTATATTGTAGTGTTGGATTCACATTTATATTAAATATTTTATTATTCAATTATTATTCAAACAAATATAACTAGTATGGATAACTGAATATTTATATATAAATAAATATTTATTATAATTAAATGTAAAATATATAATACTTATCTTATTCTGCCTACAATAACTTATAACTAAAAAAATATTATCTATTCTATCTAAATTACAGATATTAAGAATTAATATAATAATTTTTAAATTTTAATTTTTTTTAATATTTTTAATTTTTTTTAAATTTAACTTCAAATACACTGCATTAGTATTAAAAATTATAATAATTAACATGAAATATATAATAGAATAAAAAAAAATTACTTTATAGCTTAATATTATTTTTAGTATTTTATAGTCGTTAAATTTTATGATAAATGTTCAAATAAATATTCTATTTTTTTCTATTCAATAAAATAAAATAAATTTTCTTTTAAAACTATTGTTTTTCTTCATAGCAACAAATTTTTTGATTGTAGAATGTCTTTATCATTAATTATTGTCTCGTATACTAAATTTTTTAGATAGATTATATTCTATGTATGAAAAAATACAAATATAATTATTCTTATTGATCCTTTGATTCGTTGATTGTTAAATTTTTCTCATTTTTTTTGTGATATTATTATAAAAATGTATGTATATTTCGTTATATATAAAGCTTTGTATTATATTTGAATTAATTTTTGATGAAAGGAATGTCAATTCTTCTTGTAAAAATGTGGATAAGCATGTTATATACATTGATAAGAAATATAATTATTGTTACTATTAACTTATTATATCCAGTCAAATCATATATCAAAAATTGTTTTTGAAAATTTCTATCCATTATGACTTTTCGTTAAATATAAAAAAACAATGTGTATTAATAAATATTCTTCTTTCACCTGAATTACAATCGTGGAGCCGTGATAGAAAAAAGATAGAAAAACGATATGACATATATTTAATACGAGCATATTTTATATTTTCATTAAATACTATCATAATTGTTTTCTATAATATTGAATGACCCAATCGCTATGACTTCTTCGGATAAAGATAGATATGTAAGTAATGCAATTTTTGATTATCTTAGTTATGTATAAATTCATTAAATTTATTTTCGAATAATTTCATTTATTGATAAATCGATCAAAAACACATAAATTGATGAATTGTTCGCTTTAAATAAAAACTGTTGTGCTTCGTTTAATTTCAATTGATGGTGATTTTCATGATTTTTCTGATTATGCAAAAAATTTGTAGTGTACTTTATTCGCACTTTCTATTTTGTAGATTGCAAATCCAGTTTAAAAGATAAATAATGCATATTAGTTATAATGCGTCATAATTATTAATCACGCGGATTATAAAATTCCTTTCCAAGCTTGATGCCTTTGCAAGAAGATAGATTAGAATATTTTTTGTTTTTGAATCTTTGTTCTTTCATTTCCTTATCTATTGTTCTTTCTGTGTTAGGTTTGTAAAATGCAAGCAATACCCATTTGTGTAATTCAAATTTGAAGCGATGTTGTTATCAAGGTTATAATCCGTATTTCCGTATTAAGTAGTATTCTATTTCAAAAATAAAAGAGCAATCATCAATACGAATTACAATTCGATAGATTTATTTAGCAATTGTTATATATTTAAAATTGTTATATATACAATATTAGCTTTATCTACATGTTTTACATATGATAGAATCAATTTTTATATAAAATTTATTTTAATTTTAACGTTCGATTTTGAAATTTTTAAATAGATTAATTTAGAGTCAATATTGAAATTATTATCAATTTCGACAAATTCTATTACTAAACATTACAAATTTCTATTACTAAACTTCATAAATCACTTTTGTATCATTTTTAGATTCACCATCATCATTCACTACATTATAAATATTTTTTGTCATTTGTGCAATATTTCTCCTTTTCCAAAGTGAAAAAGCATAATTGTTCAATAATACATCTTTCAGATACTTATTATTAAAATAAACTGAAGAAAATTTAAATTAATATTGTTTTATATCTAACATTCTGAAATATACAAATACAAAATATTAGGAACTTTATTTATTTTTATTTTCTTTATTATTTATTATTTGTTTATTATTTATTATTTGTTTATTATTTTACCAACTCAAAATTTCTTTATAAAATGATAGTGTTCATGATTAGTTTGTTAATATTAATTCTTGTACTCGTTACCAATGAAAGACGTATAATATATCATTTTCTTTTAAAATTTATTATATGAAAACATGATTAATTTTCTTTTTTTTAATATTATTTTCTTACTATACTGATATTTGGATTATTTTTTATTTCCTAATTAATTAATTATTTCTAATACTGTTTCCTCTACGGAAGAAACTTTAGGTTATGTATAAGTAATGTATAAGTTTCTAAATTTTTTTCTTTTGAAAATATTTATATTAAAAAACTTAACTTTTTAATTGAAATTAATTTTTCTTAATCTGCTAATTAATAAGTCTGAGAATAGAATTTCTCTTAATCTCGATCATTTAATATAAGTTTCATGGAGATAATGGTTTATAGCCAAATAAATTCAATTGATAATGCAGGAAGTTAATATATTATCTTTTGCACAATGTAAAAAGGCATAATACGCATAATACGCATAATATGCATAATACGTAATGAGACGCAAAAGTAACATTCACTGCAATGCATGTAGTTTATGACATCGTCTGATAATTTTTATTCATTTTGTGAATATATTGCCAATTTGATTACTGAATGAATATTACTGAAATCTGTCTCGAACATATTATTAAAGTAATATTAATCAGGAAATAAGCAAAAGTTAACATCGAAGAATTGTTGGATGATAGTGAATGTTTAATATAGTTTCGATTTTTATGATGAATCATGTTTGTTAAAATATGATGAATATATCAAAGTTTTTCGATATATAAATTTTTTTTTCTTCTCCCATCATTTCTTTAACGATTTATTGATTGTTTCTCATAGAAGAAAAAAAAAAGAAAAGAAAAAAGAGAGATTGGAACTTCTATGATATTTACTTATTTTTCTTGAACAAAAGTTATCTTCTGTTGTTTTATAATTGACTTATCTTGTCTTTCATCTAAGAAATTAATCCTTCGAATATATATTATAATTTTTTTTTCGCACGATGAAGCATTTTAAAGCTGCGGTGAACGCTTTGAAGATCATGTAATAATCTTGAGATTATCGAGAAAAACATAAAGATTGCTACATAAATTTTTAGACACGATTTCGATATTCTTTATGTAAAACAGTAAATATAAACAATCCAATCGATTATAAAAGATATATAAAAAGATCTAAGATATGTATCACAGATAAAGCGTTCATTATATAATTTATAGTTGATGATTACGCAGAGATATTTGGTATATTTATATACCAAATCCATTTGACCACTAATCTTTGTCCTATCTTAATTAATTATTTATTTTGTTGGCATCTGTATGTTATTTACAAATAAAATATATAAATTTATATATAATAAATATATAAATTTAATAATTTATGATGTAAAATTAAATTCGTGAAAATGCCAATTTTTTTTGTAAGTAGAAACAAACGCAACAATTTTAGTTGTTTTGTATATCATGAAGTTTTGTACATTCTCTTGTGTTAGCAACAAAAATCTGGTATTCTTCGATGATGATAAGACTGATCACTTCTTTGATATAATTAATTTCATGATACTTTAATACTTTAATACTTTAATATCGATTGAAAAAATTTTCTTCTTTACAAATTACGCATGAATGATTCTCTAAAATGAAAGCTACATGAATCTTAATTATAGTTAATCATTACAACATGTGCCGAACATGTTCACGTTTAGCGGTCGGTGGAACTACAGATTCACAACTTTGATGTTTTCAGTATAATGTAATATTTGATTGATTTGCTCATTTTCTATCGGTTTAGTAATCTGCGGTATCATGATGAATGTCAAATCGCTTGGAACGAATGAGTGAGATTAATTTATTTCTTTTTTCGGTAATTTTATTATCAACTTATCAACGATGAATTTATTTACATATGTGTCTGTCATGTCTAATATTTGATTGTCGTTCGATATGGAATGCTATTTTATATTCACAATCTAGAACGTGTACGATATAGTATCTATCAATTGTAAAGTTGAAATTGATTGTAGGATCAATTTGATTGACGATAAAAATAATATGACATAATTAAAGCATGAATATATTTTATGTGAAATCTGGACTATATTGATAGTTTCGAAAATCAGAACAAAGGAAATATTATACGATGAACTTTTTCTCATTTCTCTTTTTATTGACTCTTGTTGCCTTAATCGATGTGTTAAATATGCGAAGATGTTTAATATATATATATTTGTTATGTTTGATGCCTGTCTGCATAAACAATTATTTTAAAATCGTTTTGTAATGTTTTGAATTTGATTTGTTGATGGATTCTTTTTGTAATTTTAATAATATGCAAAAATCTGAATAGATCGTTGATCTGAGATTTTCATGTTTGTTAAAATATGTTTACATGATATTTCCTATTGATTTCCATTTTCATTTTTAAGATTGAGGCTCGATATTATCTAATATATCAAAAATTTATTACGACCAAATATGCAGTTTCATTTGATTCGTTAAGTTACTTATCAATTTCGCGAAGTAAGATATTAAAAAAAAAAATTTCTATTAGATGCTGATCATCATTTAGACTTTTTAAATGATAGATGTAAGTAATGCAAATTTTGATAAATCACTTGCGTGTGAATCATAGTACGAAATTTTTTCTTATATTCTTTCTTATATTTTCGAATATTTTTATTTCGATGCGAAGTCAAAATTCAGCAAATTGATTTTCGATGAATTTACCGATAATACATATGAAATCGATGATGGTGAATTAGTCGCGAGTAAAAACTATTACCTATGCTCAAGAAAATATGTTTATTATAGATATTATTATATCGGTAATCTTCTAGATTTCGTTATCCGCTTTTTTATATTTTTCGAAAGAGCTTAATTCTTGAATTAATTAAAAATTAAAAATTAATTTTATCGAATTATTTTTTTCAATGTAATTTTATGTGTAATTTTCAATATAATTTGACATGTTCTTTTGCGTAATCGTTGAAATTCATATATTTCTTTCTTTAGATTCCAAATATAGATTATGATTTTATTTTTGAAAAAATATTGCTTAAATTTTACTTTAATTAACGAATATTAATTACGTCGATATGTAGTCAAATATATATTTGTGGATTTTAATTTATATCGAAACGATTAGAATAAAATAAAGAGGAAATTTCGTAGAAATTGATTGGCAGTTTATAAATAATGAGTTTATCTTTGGATTGTTTTTTTAGATCTTTTGTTGTTCTTAATGCAGTTAGCTCCAGTTAATGATAGCATTTGCTTGCCTAGCTCTTCACCATCTTATTCATTATTTTCATTTCTTCAAAAAATAAGATCTGTACATGAAACTACAGTTTGTTCATGCACTATATTCCATGGATTCAGTTCGAAAGACATTGAATGATACAATCGGCTATTAGATCATCATTAATAATAAAATTCGCGGATAATAAAATTCCTTTCCGATTTTGTAACTTTTAAAAATAACTTATGGTTTTTCATAACACGTTTTGCACAATTAATTTTGAAATAACTGATTGGAAGATTTGGACAATGGCTATTAGATCATGATTGACTAGATTTGTATGAATTTTATACATTGAATTTGAGCTGATAATTCGCTATTCTCCGAAATATTTAATATTTTTTAAATATTTTTTTTAATGATTCATTATTCAGAATTTTTCTTGGAAGATTGAATAGTATTTGTTAGATAAAATTCGAAAATTCAATATCGTGAGTTCCTTTGAATATAAAACTTCAAAGATATTTCTATCTTTATACAACTTTAAAAATTACATTTTTAAAAAAGTTTTAAATCTATGACACAAAATTATTTATAAATCTTTTGTATAAAAAAAAGTAAAATAATATTGCCTAACTGAATATGGAAAATGTTTTAAAAAATTGACTTTCCTCTTGTGAATAAATAAAATCAAACGAAATTTTTGTTTCATTCATTAGAATATGCTCTTCTTTATGAATCACGTGTTACTAAAACTTCAAATGGATATCTTAATCGATATGATTGTTTGAATTTAGTCAAAAGAAAATTTTTTCGTTTTCAATTGAAACTGGCGCTAACTGCTTCACGTTGTGCTTGTAGTTGTCCTGATTCTCCATAATCTTTCAAATGATGTTTAATTTTAAATTTTATTTCTCGATTCATTTGAAATGCTATTTTTATGGCGGAAGATATTATTTATTCTTTAAAATAAAAAAATTCTTTTTGCTTTGTCTTTTTTTCAATACATTCACTTGATAAATGTATTTTTCATATAAGGAAGATTTACAATTTATTCTTGATTTGCAGTGAATTTTTGTATAGTGGAGCATATTAATCTAGACTATATGATAAATTGATGTATAAAAATTTAATCGATCTTTTTGTTTGTAAAAAATCATTATTGTTTTTTAGCTTTAATATTTTAGGAATTTCTTTTGATCTTTCTTTTGAATCTTAATATATTTTCTTCATTGTTCATTTATTTCTTCATAGATTTTATGCATTATTTTCAATCTTTAAATTTAAATAAATTTCATTAATAAGAATATAATATTAATAAAATGTTTCTGCAACTATTATTAAAACATTTGCAATAAATATTAAACTTTTTTTATGTTTTTTTTGTTATATTATAGGAATCATATTTTCATTATTATTTTTTATAAATCCTTCTTGCATAGTTTCAAAATATCACTATTTAATTAAACTTTATCTCATTTGATCAAAAGTTATTTTTCTGTGAAAATGCATTATTTAAAAAAAATAGGATTATATAAAAATATAATATAATAATTATATAAAAATTATATAAAAATATAATTTAATATATTTTAACAAATTGTATAAACTTATATTACTTCTAATCATATTCAGATAGATTTACATAGAACAATGCTTAATTTTTTTATTTATAAAAATATATTATTTCTATTAGTGAATATACGTTAAATCAATATTATAACAGTGCCAAATTATCATGTAAAAAATTCATAAATGATTAACAAAATCTTTGTTGAAGCAATTCTAATTTTTTAATTAGAATTTTTTTTTTGTCAATTGTCATCTTCAACTATAATTAAATTATGCATAGAAAATTAGTTTGTATTTACATAGACGGTCGCTTCATAGCGAAAATTTAAAATTTTGGTTTTCACATTGTAGTTTATTTTCATATTTTCTTTCTTTAATTAATTTAAACAAGTCATGAGATTTGATTTTCGCTAGTCCAATTTTCGTTGATTATGATTAATTTATGATTAATCATAATTTCTTATCTAAAGGATGATTTTCTATGAATATCGTTTTCAAATCATTCTGGCAAAAAAATGGATTTTAAATATTCAATTTCCTAGTTGAAAATATCCAAGTTAAAATTATTATAAAAATCTTATATAAACGAAAGCAAATTATATACTAATGAATTATATATTTACTTTTTTGTGGATATATTCTTTGAGCGGATCCATATAACTTTAAAAAAAAAAATTATCAAAACCGAATGATTATTCATTATTCTTTCAAATTTGCTTTATCAATAGATGACTTTGTAAGTAATATGAAAATAATAATATTAAAAAAAAGAAATATCTAAATTACGTGAAGTATCTTTACAACGATTACATAAAATTATATTGTGAAATCTTGTTTAATTTAAATTAATTGTCCATCTTTTGTAGATATGATGAAATTATACTGCAATTGTGTTAAATAAATTACCGTCAGATAAAATAAATCTTTTAAAAATAAATCAAAATTAAATAAATAAAAAAATTAAATGAAATAATTAATAAATTAAATGAAACTAGAATTAGATTTATTGAAAATTTGACTATTCTGAAAAATATATCGATCGATATGAAGGAAAAAAGTAAAATTTAAGTTTCTATTAAAATTAACTTCGAATATTGATTTTCGGATTTCTGAGATTGATAAAAGAACTTTCAATAAAATACATTAAATTCTGTTTATATAGACATAACTAATTTATTATTAATTGTTGTCTATATAGATATTAATAATAATTAATCTTTATTGTATGAATCGTCGTTACGTTGTTGAGTAACTGCTAATAACGATACCTTCTAATATTCATAAATGTTCTATGTAAAATAAATTATCTACAATCAATGTATATATATATTATTTAAAATTTTAGTAAAAGTGTCAATTGAATATATAAATTTAGTTCAAATGGGAGAAATATGGGCAATTTGTAAATGCAACACTACTATAAAAACGCGATCATTTATCAACGCAACGTTATTATAAAAACGCGATCATTTATCAACGCAACATTACTATAAAAACGCGATTATTTATCAACGCAATATTAATTTTTCAAATGAATTTAATACAAAATTTACTATTATTCTATAAGTCTAAAAAGTTTTAAATATCACGATATCATAAATCGCTACATTATAGAATTCAAATTTATATTAAAAGAAAAAAAAAAAAAAGAAAAAAAAATAGATTAATTCATTTTTTCTAGTTCATTATTTCTAGTAAATATACGCTTATTATATACGTACACAGAATACATATATTTATTAAATTTAAAAAAAATCCATTAAATATATTAATTTCAAAATTAAAAAAAATATTTTTTGATAAATATATACACTTTTTATATAGGATATCCTAAAAATGTTGAAACATTCGTAAATTAAAGATTTTTAAGATAATTTTAAATAACATTTTCCTTTGTAAGAACTTTCCTTATTGAACTTTGTTAATGAGTTATTAAAAAACATTGGCCAATCACGAAGGACGTAATTTAATCGACCTGTGACATTAGCATTAATTACGGCGATCGAGCATGAATAAATCCAAGCAACATATATATATGTCGAAAAAATGTGTGTTGAATTAAAGTTTTTTTCGTTATATAATTCTATCGATAATTTTTTTATCGATAAAATATCCATTAACTTTATATTCAACATATTTTCTATGATATATATTGTTTGGACTTGCTTGGCCAGTGACATATAGTCAACGCTATTATCGTGGCTCGATTAGACTACGCGCGCCGTAATTGGCCAATATTTTTTATTAATAATTTATTAACAAAGTCATAACGAAAGTTTTTGCAATGTTGTTTGAAATTATTTTAGAAATCTC